>NC_137814.1:59445926-59500926 GCF_963921795.1 Nannobrachium achirus
GCAGCAAAAAGTATCAGATCCACAACGCCAAGTGGCAGAGATGATGTGATCTTTATGACCATAATTCTCTCCTGTTGTGCTCTGTGCTCCACAGCCTATCCTCGCTTCCTCCAGCAGGTGGCGCTGCCTCTGCTAAGTAATGCCCAGTGTAAACAGAAGTACTGGGGGAACCACATCACTGACTCTATGATCTGTGCCGGAGCCTCTGGAGCGACGGACTGCAGGGTAGCCATGTTAATCTGTATTCTTTATTAGGATCACTATTAGCTTCCACAATGTGGCCACTATAGTCTTCCTTTGGTCCACATAAAAACCTACTGTATACAATAAAAACATACAATAGATAAAGCTTTGCAATATGACTAAAACAAAATAAGTGAAGTCGCTCTGCATTTAAAACAGAGACAACAATAACCAATAGTCACAAATACAGACTATTCACAAAATACACACACACACACACACACACACACACACACACACACACACACACACACACACACACACACACACACACACACACACACACACACACACACACACACGTATATATATATATATATATATAATTAAATAAGCAATAGTAGAAGAAAACATAATTATTATTATCTATAAAGGACTGTCATCACTTTATGTTTAAGTAACTTTTTTAAATAAAATCTACTTTTGGTGTGTCTAAAATTGATGGGAAGCCCAAGCAGAAAATGCTCTATGAAGAAGAGGGTTCTCATCATACTATTTTGGTCGTGGTTTGCACAAGCTAATTTGTATAGGGTTGATGGATTTTATAAACCCAAGGGCCCCCCCTACTGGCGACAGTGGCAACATTAATTTTGTTTTCAATAAATTCAAATAACCGCTGGTTATTATATGTATTTTGTCATTTCCAATATATTAGGGGTCTCTTTTCCTGTTTACCACTGTTGTAAGGACACAATGTGACATACCGGTAGTAGCTCTGTTTAACACCATGCCGTACCTCCTCCAATCGTATATATGTTCTCCTTTTTCAACTGTTTTCATTATATTTTGCACTTTCTTTGGCCAGTTTATTTTCCTCTCATGCCAATTAAGCTCCTTTGAATTGAACTGAATTGAGCTTGTGGATCAGATATATCTCTGATCTACAAATTGGGCTTATGAGCTATGACTGTGTGTTTCCTCCAGGGTGACTCCGGTGGTCCTCTGGTGTGTGAGAGAGGTGGGGTGTGGACTCTGGTGGGAATCTCTTCCTGGGGATCCAAAAGCTGCAGCGGTCGCAAACCTGCCGTGTACGCCCGCGTGTCCAAAGCCAGGAGCTGGATTGACCTAACCTCGCGTCACCAGGCTTTCCGCTGGGGGGAAGCCTGGTCTTCCTGGTCGTTTGATCCGGTCTTTGCCGGATGGTAGGCCTATCCTACGTCATTTTATATTAAAAACGGACTACACTTTGGCAGGAAACACCAAACCGGAAACCGTTTCAACCCAGTTAGCGCATGCGCAAGTAGTTAGCGCATGCGCAAGTAGGGGTTAAAACTGTTTCCGGTTTGGTGTTTCCTGCCAAAGTGTAGTCCATTTTGACTACAGAATGACGTAGGACGCCATCCGCTCCCTACCGGATCAAAAGCCCGAAATTGGAAGCCGTCCCAGGCTAGGATTGACCAGACTGTCAAATCCAAGTGAAGAGTCCATGCTGAGTGTACCAAACATTATTGTTTTGTACACACAGCATTTTTGTTCTTTTTCTTGCTTGATCTCATCCTCCCTCTTCTTCCCTTTCAATATTCAGGGAAATAATGATAGGATGGCAATGAGTGGAGTGGGTAGATGAGATGATATGATATGCAACTGATTTAAAGAAAAAAAGCAGGTGAAGTAACAATACAGAACACAATATGTGTGAATGTTGTCGTGGACTTTAGCTACACTTTGTGTGGTGTTGGAGGCGAGTGGGTGGAAGAATGCTAGCCTTGCATGGCCAGACAATATCACTGCATGGCAATCTTTCTTTCTTTGCAATGGCATATCCGTCTGGCTACGCAAGGCTAGAATAATGCCACGATACGACAAGGAATATCCACTTCAGACTTTTTACTGGCAGAACAGCAGGTTACGGTACTCATGAACAGACAATAACAACAGCACTTCCCTGAAAGGTTTGCACTTATTATCAGCAACTAGTATAGGCTCTCAAATGACTCACACTACAGTAAGGCCCTTTTTGGTACAGTCTCAGACTCTGTCGGTCCGCTGTCCCTGGCACAAACAGAGGATTATTCATTTGATACGCTCAGACACTCTGGGATCTGGAACTCACTAAACAGGCAGGTGGCACAGATATACACAGAGATGGGCAGTGTTTGAAATACATGTACCGGTATTTGAAATACGTATTTCAAATACTTTTTTGTATTTTGTCATTTGTATTTGACTGTGATGGAAAGAAATTATTGTAATTTGTATCAAAATACTTTCAGGTCTAGTTGAAATACAAAATACATTTTTAATGTAATTAAACACAATGTGTGATGTCGTTCAATCTAGCGTGTGTGTGAGATACAGCCTGCACTTGACTTTGATTTGCTTCAAATGTAAAGTGCGTTAATACTGTATGTTTACAATTTCTAATTACTTGCGCCAGCAGAGCGCTCAAGTACTGCGTTCGGCAGCGTAGGTAGGTATAGGTGGCTGTGTGTGTGTTTAAGCCCGTATAGCCCAATCGACGATAACAGTAACTCTGGCCTGTGTGCTATCACACACTGACACATAGTGGTAAACATTAGGCTGCCTGCTCCAAAGACATTCACCATAGTATGGTCAAATTATTCTTAGAAATTCTGACAAGCAATTAATTTAATACTTGGCAATCAATCTATAAAATTACTAATCATTGCATACATTTTTATAAAATGTATTTTATTTATTTTCAAAATACAAAATATGTATCTCTGGCCTGTATTTATATTTTGTATTTTGATAATTTTTTTGACCCAGTATTTGTATTTTGTATCAAAATACTTTTCAATGTATTTTCGCCCATTTCTGGATATACATGGGAACTCACTAGGTCTGTATTTTAAAACAAGTATTTTAAAGTGTTTGGGCGACCGAGATGCTCACATCGACAGCCTTAGAAGATTGACTTCCATTATTTTAAATGGAGGCGTCACCTAAACCTAACCTTAACCCTCCTCACCCTAACCTCAGTCATTTCTGAATGGGGATGTTTCTCCATTACTGAATGGAGGAAAAAAAGGAGAAAAAAAGTATTTCATCTGTTCAGAAGGAGCTGTTTTCTAGAGATAAGAGAGACAAGATAAAAAAAAGGGCAGAACTGTAAGTAAACATGATTGTCAATAGTTGAGAGAAGTGTTTCAAAGTGTCAAATAATATCAATAACAACAACTATAATACAACTCTACAATGACCATGGAAACCATCCATCCACAGCCTTGGACGTCCTCCAAACTAAAAGTGATCTCACCTCAATGTCAGGTACCTTCACATCAAACTGTTTCCGGCATGCCTTAATTAACCACGCTGCGTGTCTCAAGTTTCCTTCCTCCAGTGTTGCTTTATTGCATTGTGTGACATTTGCATGCCTCGGACTTTCTCACCAACAGAGAATACCTGATCAAATTAAAGTATACTTTTTCAGCTACCTTGCCAAACCAAACAAACAGCATGTCTACAAGCTCACAACACGTGAGATTGTGCATTATTACATTCCATTCACACACACATTTGTACACCGATGGTGGAGGAAACCATGCAAGGCACCAACGTGCTCACCGGGAGCAACTAGGGGTTCAGAGTCTTGCTCAAGGACTCTCGACACTAACTCTGGGGTTAGCTTTTCAAATGGGGGTCCGTGGGCTGATAAGTGTCCTTGACATGAAAAGGTTTGAGAACCACTGCTGCTTCACTGTCGCGCAATGAAGGAGAGAGAGAATCTTATCTCTATAGTCCACCTCTCTGTAAGGCTATAGCTATAGGCTTGTAAACAACCAATGTTTACATTTAGGCTATGTTATTCAATATACATTTTAGCAACAAATATACCGTTTCCATTATGTTATAGCATTTTCTGTGAATTAATTATTCTACACAATCTGCGTTTTCTGTGAATTAATTATATATTCTACACAATCTGCAGTTTAACCTGCAGTGATTCCTTGCCATTTCCTTCTCAAGGACCCCCAATTTGATATAAATTAGCCTAGGTCATTTGATATGATTTTAATCTTTGGGACATCAATCTACATGGTCAAAAGCCAGCGTTAATTAATTGAATATGAGAAAAAAATAGGCCTATACCAAATGTTCACGTCGTATGCCTGCTTACATTGGCACCGTGGCACATACAGTCTTATATTCAAAACTAGAAAAAAAAAATTTGTGGGCTCGCTTCAAGCCAAAAAATAATGGCTATAAAAGTACAAAATGTCAAGATCGCAGGCAGTGCTATCTTTGATGTTACTGATACAATTGGACGCTGCATGCGTGATTTGAGGCATTTTGTTCCAAAAATGTGTTATGAAAAAGTTGACCCGCTGGTGGCGCTATAACAGGCCAATGTGAGAAGGGTGGTATCCGTTCCTTGACCTAGTGGGAATGTGCATGCAAGATTTCACGCACATCGCAGGCTGTGTTCATGATTTGAGGCGTTTTTGGCCACTTTATCGCTGCTTGCAGCTATATTTATTATTATTCATATTATTTAAAACATTGTGCACTGTCAGATGTTTTACAAACTGCTCAAAATTATATAGCGCCCCCCTTTGGCCATTAGGGGTAAGATTGGTTTCAGTGATATTTGAACTAACCCTCTACACTATTTCGTCATGAAAATGTGACTTTGCGTGTATGTTTTAGAGGCAGAAGAATAATTTGCAACATGATAGTTATGTTATGTCAAAACATGCCCATATATGGACATTACCAAATATGGACATTCCCATATATGTCCTTAATATTGATAACATAATATCCTTAATAAGGTCCTTAATATTGACAATATAGGAATCTCCATATATGGGCATAAAACGTACGTTAATCAGTAATGCCAAGCAGGGCCTTGGTGAGTTAGGGCCTTGGTTTGATGCCTGTGGATCTCCATATATAAGGGGGTACCCTAACATTCTCATTTTCGGCCTGGGATTTATGACATCAGAAATCTCCATGTAAGGGCATACAAGTTTTTTTTCTTTTTCTGTGAATGACCATATATGGACTTTTATACCCTGAGAATTCTCGTAGCTTGTCTGACTGTCAGTACAGGAGGTGATGTCACGCATAAAAGTTTTTTTTCTTTTTCTGGGAATGATCATCTATGGTCTTTTATACCCTGAGAAATCTCGTAGCTTGTCTGACTGTCAGTACAGGAAGTGATGTCACGTGACATCCTTTTTATGCCCATATGTGAGTCATTCTGTACCACATCACTGTGACTCACTGACATCCAGTGTTGGGAAGAACGTCGTTACTTGTAACGGCGTTACGTAATGAAACTACTTTTCTCGGTAACTAATAACGTAACTCGTTACCTTTCCCATTCAATAATGCCGTTCTAGTTACTGTGGTGTGAAGTGGCTAGTTACTTTCAGTGGTCCAAATGAACTGTTTCTCTCCGCAGCGCAGCGGAGAGCAGACTGAGAGCGGCAGCAGAGCGGAGCCTCCCTGTCTGCTGCCTGTCATAAACTGCCTCTGCCTGTCTGTGGTAACTCTCATAGTCAAGTGAAAGACGTGCCTGGCCTACCACACTAACTTGATGCACTGTAGAGGAGCAATGATTGGTTGACCTAGCTTAAAGCTTCAGGCTAAGCCAATCAGAGACGGACTTGGGCGGGTCTTAAAAAATACACACAAACTTAAAGCCAACGCACACACATTGTCACAAACGGTGAAGAGAGACTGTGAGGAGAGTTCTCAACCGTGTCTCCAAATGCTGGCGAGATCTCGAGACAACAGCAGCTTTGCAACTTGGAAACATTATTTTAACTTTGTGGAGATAAATGGCGCTAAAATCCAAACAGATTGATTGCCAAGCCACGTAATGCAAGTGCTAGCTAGATATGAAACATGCTTCTTGATCAATTATGCTTTCCATCGCAACCTTTCAGTCTGTTGCCTTCAGAGAACTAGTCGTGTTGCACAGCACTACGATAAGTTCACAACTTGGTTTGAAAAAGGCTACAATGAATATATGCCTGTCAACATTTCTAAAAATATCTTTAGCTTTATTGTTCCACTGCATTTATATGCATAATTGCTACAATGACAGGGAGTTGTCTTTTTTCTTTATAAGGTCCCCCTAAAAAGAAGCCCCCTAAAAAAAAAAAAAAAAAAAAAGTGTAACTGACTTTTTCCAGAATGCTTCGTTTTGATTATATATATTTTTAAAGTAAAGTAAGGTAACTAGTAACTAGTTACTTTTATAATTTAGTAACTAGTAACGTAACAAGTTACTTTTTCAGAGCAGTAACTAGTAAAGTAATACGTTACTTTTTTAAAGTAACTTGCCCAACACTGCTGACATCACACTGACATCACTTCCTATACAGCCAGACAGACAGACAGACAGACAGACAGACAGACAGACAGACAGACAAACTACAAGGTTTTTCAGGGTATAATGCGACCTTCGGTCGCAACAAAAACAAAGACACAGATGTCTTCCGCTTGAGTCAAGGCACGCGCGCGTGTAAGCAACTTGCATGTCTTCAAACGAAACGAGGCATGACTTATGCCCGTTTAAAGTTTGAATTTTCAAACACTTCGTATAGCGCCCCCCCTTTGGCCAATTGGATTAAGATTGGTTTCAGTGATACCAAATATCACTGAAACCAATCTTAATCCAATTGGCCAAAGGGGGGCGCTATACGAAGTGTTTGAAAATTAACCCTCTACATCTTTGCCAAATGCCATGAACGTGTGACTTAGAGGCAGAAGAATAATTTGCATAAAACTGCAATATTCATTGAATTATTAAAGAATAATGTTTCACTTTAAAAAAAAAATCCGACCAGACAGTTTGACCATATTGGTCCAAAGTTCATGTGAAAAAGGTTCTGTGAGCGTGACGCGAAAATCCCTGGAGGAGATAGAAATTTACTGTTTTTTCATATATTTCAAAATGGTGGAGATCTAAAGGTCAAAGGTCAAAAGTCAGAGTGTCAAAATTGTTCGGCATGAGGAGACGCATATGTGTGTCCAGGTTTCATGGCTGTACGTCAAACAGAGCATGAGATATACACCTGTTCAAAGTTTGCACTTTCAAAGGCTTCCTACAGCGCCACCCTTTGGCCAAAAGTAATAGCACACAGTAAGCTGAACACATTGATGTTTGAATATCGATTTTCAGTGTAAGTATGTAGGAGTAGAAAGGTGCCAAAGGTTTGAGGAGAACTTGATAGATAAATAACTAGAAAATGTGCAACTTGTGAAATTGCGAGTGTGGTTGCCCGCCCTGCCCCGGCGCGAGTCGCGGGGATGCGCTGCCGGGACCCCGAGGAAAAAGTCGGGGCCCGAGGGAGACGACGTCGGGACGGATACAGTCGGGGCCGTGTGACGCACGATTGGAAAAGGTGCCGTTCGGATGCGTTCGTGATGTAAGGATATGGTTTGTTGTTTTTAAAAAATAGGCTCCTCCCACAAGTTTTGCCAGGTGATCCCGAGATCGTTTGTGTTTCGTTTTGAGAGGGTCGTTCCCCCTGAAAAACGCGTTTTGGCACGAAGCGGTTACGTTTTACTCGTTTGTGGTGCACCCTATGGGTCGAAGTGGAAATGCTTTTGGGGATTCTTTGAGTATTCCACCCACGACTTGTGGTTAAAATGTGGTGTTGACTGGATGTTTTGTTTGTGATTTATGGCTATTTTCCTGCGAAACAGGCCCCTCCCGCTGACTTTGGAAGCCGGTTACGGACGAACGGTATGGACTAGACATATCGCTTGAGTATGTTTATCACATGGGTCCATAGATCTTGTGTACCAATTTTTGTGACATTTGGAGAAAATATGTGGGAAAAGGAGCAAAAAGTGTGTTTTGGAGAAAATTCAAAATGGCGGAAAATCTATCCAGACGCAAATGGGCGGGGCCTATAAGGGGAGATGCGTCATGACCCAAGGAATCCAGGGAAAAGGGAATTTTTATAGCACCACCATGAGGCCGACTGATGTAATTATTTGTTTGTACATTTTCGTGATTATGATGAACCTCCGCTGTGTGTTGTAACTTCAGGCCTTATCGTTTCCGAGAGAAAAATACTGGAATGGGTGAATTAAAGACCCAATGAAATTACTATTTTGGGTATTTTATTTTGAAGTTTCAGTCTGAAAAGGAAGCCTGTGTGTTTCTGAACCAATGAGAAGGGACCAGCCCTTCAGGCGATGGGATGTAAAATCTGAATAATGGGAGTAACGGGAGCCAGCAATGGGAAACAAACAGGTGAATGTAATCAAAGGTTCATTTATATTCAAAAGGTCTATCTATAGTGGCGTTTCCAATAAACTTATTCGAATTAGGGAAGCGTATTATCAGAAATACGCATTAAGACAAAGCGAATTTAGCATGTTTCCATTTGCGGGTGTCATTCGAATTAGCGACGTCGCAAGAGTTGATCGGGCTGATTTTTATCAGACCGAACCTGAGCACTGCACCGTCTGCACGTCTGACTGCTGTGACTCGTCGCTGTCTATTAGTGGGAAGAAGGTGTTATCATCATCATGGCCCCAAATAACTTTTAAATACAATTGGCGACGAGTCTCTTACGAAATTGGCAAGAGTTCCTCTCAATACTGTACATAAAGCTACCGGTTCACCGGGAAAACCGCGGTCGCGTCGCTGCAGTTGCACAGTGCAAGTTTTAGCGTCCTCTGGAAGGTCAGGTGGCCGATCTGCAAGCTCTCAACGCGGCGCGGAGACGTGGATGCGAGCTGCTGCTGTGCCTGTGAGCTTGTAGATTGGGCACGTCAAGCACGCAACACCGTGGGATGAGGAAGGGTTCGCTCGCCACCGATGGCTTGAGGTGAAAACGGGAGGAATTTACACATGGTCCGTGTCACTCCGTGTGTAACAAACAACAGGTTTGTTTTGTGGGCTAACGCTATACCATGGACAAAGCGGCAGGGGATGAGGAAATGGACCTAGAACGTCATCATCTATTCGCATGTATTGTCTGACCCGTTTCCATTCACTTAAGCGCATTTAGTTTATTCGATAAAGGCTCAAAATCCTCCTCCTCCAAGCGGATAACTTTTTTTGCGGATAATGAAAGTTTATTCGCATTTTGAAGTGTTTCCATAAAAACATTTTGCGATTAAGCCGTTAATGCGCAAAAAGTGGCTTTATGGAAACGCCACTTATGTCATCACACAGCACATTTCTGTTCACAGGAAATAATTAAGAATTGCCTATTTAGGGACCTTTGATATAAAAATACACAAAAAGTGTTTCTTTTCTATTTTTTTTTTTTTTTTTGGCATCTAGTGTTAGGAATGCCCATGATTACCACAGATAAGCTCTAAAAGTGTGAAAAACTTATTTTTCATTTCACTGGGTCTTTAATTTTCCCCATTGACTCCCCATTGAAAAAATTATCCGCTAATAAAATAATATCGATTAAACTATACAGCCTTTCTCTTAGCAAAATGATAGCACACGATTCCCGATGAAGCCGGTCGATTTGACATATGGCGTGAGTGGGACCTCCTCCAAACTAAAAGTGATCTCACCTCAATGTCAGGTACCTTCGCATCAAACTGTTTCCGGCATGCCTTAATTAACCACGCATCGTGTCTCAAGTTTCCTTCCTCCAGTGTTGCTTTATTGCATTGTGTGACATTTGCATGCCTCGGACTTTCTCACCAACAGAGAATACCTGATCAAATTAAAGTATACTGTTTCAGCTACCTTGCCAAACCAAACAAACAGCAGGTCTACAAGCTCACAACACGTGAGATTGTGCATTATTACATTCCATTCACACACACATTCGTACACCTATGGTGGAGGAAACCATGCAAGATACCAACGTGCTCACCGGGAGCAACTAGGGGTTCAGACTCTTGCTCAACGACTCCTCGATCCTGGGGAGCCCGGGATCGAACTAGGAACCCTTCGGGAACCCTCCGTGTTCTAATGACGGTTTCTCTACCCCTGAGCCACTATATATAATAGCCTTATGATATATAATCAGATTCAGCTTTATTGTCACGTAACATGTTTACAGAATTAAAACATATATAATAATAGTTCTCATGCATAGTTCCCATCATCATTATTAATTCCCTAGAAAAAAGAACGGGAAAAGAGAGGGGGTGTAGCGTAACGGCTCATAATGTAACAAGGGCTCATAATGTAATAATCAGCTCATAATGTAAAAAAAAAAAAAAAAAAGCACATAACGTAATAATGGATATTTCAATAATGTAATAATGTGTTACCAACCTCCACATAGGAGGCTCATAATGTAATACAACTTCATAATGTAATAATGGCCCATATTTTTGGTAAGTGTCATGGTAGCATCATGTCAGTATCATGGTCAGTATCATGTCAGTATCATGTCAGTGTCATGGTCAGTATCATTGGCGGTATCATGCCAGTATCATGTCAGTACCATGGTTAGTATGATGGTCCGTATCATTGTCAGAATCATGCCAGTATCATGGTCAGTATCATGTCAGTGTCATGGTTAGTATCATGGTTAGTATCATGGTCAGTATCATGTCAGTATCATGGTTAGTATCATGTCAGTGTCATGGTCAGTATCATGGTTAGTATCATGGTCAGTATCATGTCAGTATCATGGTTAGTATCATGTCAGTGTCATGGTTAGTATCATGGTCAGTATCATGTCAGTATCATGGTTAGTATCATGTCAGTGTCATGGTCAGTATCCTGGTCAGTATCATGTCAGTATCATGGTTAGTATCATCATTGCAGACAGTATCTCTACAACATGGATCTGTCCCATTTTCCATATTCCATCCTGATTGGATACAATTGGCTTCCAAAGTTTGCAGGATTGCTCCGTTTTGAACAAAATGCCTCAAATCATGAACACAGCGTGCAATCTTGGTGAAATTGGGCGCACACGTTTCCACTAGGCCGAGGAAGAAATGCCACTTAAAATTTCTCAAATCAGCCTCATGGTGGCGCTATAACAGGGCAATCTGTGTTTTTACTTTTAACTCCATCGATAAGTGGAAAACTTTGTATGTGCACTCCCTAGAGACTAAGGATAAACCTTTGCCCTAATTTTTCACATTTGCCTTTTATAGCACCACCTATGTAAAACACATTTTTTGCTATTACTCCATCAGATTTTCTCCAACAATCATGCAAATCAGTACGCAGTATCTCTATAGTCATGTGATCAAGTCCGATCCGTCTGATATTTCATATTCCATCCTAATTGGCTAATATTGGCTTCCCAAGTTTTCAGGATTGCTCAGTTTTTGAACAAAATGCCTCAAATCATCAACGCAGCGCAGCGATTACCATGAAATTTGCCACACATATTCCCACTACGTCAAGGAACAAATGCTACCCTTTTCACATTGGCCTGTTATAGCGCCACCAGCAGGTAGACTTTAGCAAAACACATTTTTGGAATACAATGCCTCAAATCATGCATGCAGTCCGACTGCCATGAAAGGTCTAAGATTATAGCGCCACCGGGACACCTGGCCTGGTGGAGACCTGTGCTCGGAAGAGCACTGCTTCTAGTTGATTTATGATTTTAGCCCTGCCCTCTGTGAAAAACTGTTAAAATTGTATAACTCCATAATTCTGTACTAACTACATAGTTCATAGACTATCCTTTTGTACGGGTCTTTTGGCCAGGTGGGCCAATGCTCCACCCCTCCACCATGCTTTGTGCAAATCAGTCTGGACATTTTTGTGTGATCCTGCTGATAGTGAGACAGACAGACAGACAGCCAGACAGACAGACAGACAGACAGAAACTGGTGACCTTCCTTCGCTGCATGATATAGCCTATAATACTGCCATGATATTGAACATGAAACTGCCTATGATACTGCCATGATACTGACCATGACACTGACAATCTGACATGATACTGACCATGATACTAACCATGATACTGACACAATACTGACCATGACACTGGCATGATACTGACCATGATACTAACCACGATACAGACATGATACTGACCATGATACAGACAATGATACTGACCAGGATACTGACCATGACACTGACATGATACTGACCATGATACAGACAATGATACTGACCAGGATACTGACCATGACACTGACATGATACTGGCATGATACTGACCATGATACAATGATACTAACCATGATACTGCTTATAACACTGCCATGATACTGACCATGAAACTGCCTATGATACTGGCATGATACTGACCATGATACAATGATACTAACCAGGATACTGGCCATGACACTGATATGATACTAACCATGATACTGATATGATACTGACCATGATACTGACCATGACACTGACATGATACTGACCATCATACTGACCATGACACTGACCATGATACTGACCATGACACTGACATGATACTGACCATGATACTGACCATGATACTGACATGATACTGACCATGATACTGACCATGACACTGACATGATACTGACCATGATACTGACATGATACTGACCATGATACTGACCATGATACTGACATGATACTGACCAGGATACTGACCATGACACTGACATGATACTGACCATGACACTGACATGATACTGACCATGACACTGACATGATACTGACATGATACTGACCAGGATACTGACCATGACACTGACACTGACACTGACATGATACTGACCATGATACTAATCATGATACTGACATGATACTGACCATGACACTGACATGATACTGACCATGATACTGACATGATAATGACATGCTTAAGCTATGATTGTGCTCTGTTCAGAAGGAGCTGTTTTCTACCCAGATAAAAAAAAAGGGCAGAACTGTAATTAAAGATGATTTCAAAGTGTCAAAGGAACCTCCTCCAACCTAAGTGATCTCACCTCTGATCAATGTCAGCTAACCTGCTGTTCGTTTGTGACATCAAAATCCTGGCATGCCTTCATTAATCACTTGTGTACTTTTCGGTCTCTCAAGTTTCCTTGTAACAGTGCTGCCTTTGTGTGATGTGTATTAAGACAATAATACAGTAGGAGGAAACAAAAAGCTCTCTACTGTCACATCAATTAATCTCTCCCTCTGTCTCTCTATGACATGTCATGCCTGCACGCATGCACGCATGCACACGCGCGCACACACACACACACACACACACACACACACACACACACACACACACACACACACACACACACACACACACACACACACACACACACACAAGGGACATTCCCAGATACAAACAGTTTCCTGGTGCATCCATGTATAAATTAGAGCAGTGTTGGTGTCATTGTGCATGCAGAGCAGGTGCCATCAACATGATGGCTGTGGCTTTGTTTCTCATCCTTCTGACACGTAAGAACAATTATCATTATTATTATTACCCCTATTAATATTACTATTAATATTACTATTAGTATTACTATTATTACACTTGAATGAGTGTACGAATTAAGTAAGTTCTGGCCTCCTTGGATATGATGTCAGATGTCATATACAGTACATACCGGTATATATTAACCCTTAAGTTCTGTTCAGATTCACTACACCTTCGTTCTGTTCGGGTCATTTTGACCCGGGGGCTATTTGGGTTTAAAAAAACAACAACACTAATATAAATTTTAACTTAAAAATCATCATGATACATTGACTTTGACTCAATACCAAACAATTCATATGATATATATGGTAAATGTTTGCATTTCTGCTTTGCTATATCACATTAAACACTGAAAGAGCTAGGCGTTTTTACTGATTTAGCTGAAATTCATGAAAAAACCTACTTTATTTAATACTGGGCAATATTGCTCATGCTTATAGGAAAAAATGAAAATCAGACAATGTTTTTATGAACTTTTTTTTTCTAACATGCCCATTAATTGAATAATTTGTGGTTCAAGAAGAGGACATCATTCTCACATAGAGCTGAACACACATGTGAACACACATGTGAACGTCACCTATCTATGCATACATTTTAGAACTGCAGCCAGCGGTTTTTGTTTGTTTGTCAGTTTGTCAGTCAGACACGACCAAATGCAGCACTCCAATTGGCTAGGACTGATCCCGTGGCACACAGAGTTCTGAACCGGAAGTGCGTCCGGCGGTCAAATATGTCCGACCGGAAACGTGCGCTGCGGCACAATAGTTCCCCCCCCCCCCCCCCCCCCAATTTTTTTTTTGTATTTTTTTTTTTTTTTTTACTTTTTTTTTTTTTAACTAGATGGGAGCGGCCCGAAGGGCCGCGACCCTCTAGTGAATATACACTTGAACGTATACACTAGGACAACACTAGGACAACACTAGGACAACACTTTGGTCTCAGGGCACCCCTGTAAACAACATTTTCATCCACAGCACCCCTGAATTACAGTGTTATTACTTTACAACACCTTATGTTTATGTAAAATAATGTAAAATTTCCCCTAAGATACAGTACAGTCACAAGGAAAACTTCAGATAAGTGAGGGGTGAGGGTGAGGGGTGAGGAGGGGAGGGGTGAGTCGGTGTAGGGTGTGTGTGTGTGTGTGAGGGGGGGGGGGGGGGTGAGGAGGGGAGGGGTGAGGAGGAGAAAAGGGTGAAGGGTGTGTGGGGGGGTGAGGGAGATAGGAGGGGGAGGAGGGGGGGAAGGAGGTGACTGTGTGTCTGTGTTACAGTAGTATACATGCTTTCTTTTATTTCTGTGCATCTGGGGTGGCGGGGGGGGGGGGGGGGTCGTGGGAGGGAGGTGGGGGGGTCGTGGGAGGGAGGTGGGGTTGTATAATGAAGTACCTCAATTATATAAACCCTTTACTATGCACTTATTATGAGATCAATTAACACTAACAAATCCTTAATAAAATCTTTATTATAACAGTATAAACAATTAATTAAGCCTTTATTAACACTTTATTAGGCAATTTAAAGCCACCTATTCTAAAGTGGGAACACATCGGGTACACCCGCCACTCTGACATGTCGGAAAGGAGACATGTCAGAGTGGCGGGTGTACCCGATGTGTTCCCACTTTAGAATAGGTGGCTTTAAATTGCCTAATAAAGTGTTAATAAAGGCTTAATTAATGACTTGTTGTTGTTTATACTGTTATAATAAAGATTTTATTAAGGATTTGTTAGTGTTAATTGATCTCATAATAAGTGCATAGTAAAGGGTTTCTAAATGCACAATTAGGACTCAACCGACATGTCAGAGTGGCGGGTGTACCCGATGTGTTCCCACTTTAGAATAGGTGGCTTTAAATTGCCTAATAAAGTGTTAATAAAGGCTTAATTAATTGTTTATACTGTTATAATAAAGATTTTATTAAGGATTTGTTAGTGTTAATTGATCTCATAATAAGTGCATAGTAAAGGGTTTATAAATGCACTATTAGGACTTAATGTGCCTTATTAGCTGTTAATTCATTGTTAATAAGTGCCTTATTAGCTGTTAATTAGCCTTTATTGAGGTACTTCATTATAAAGTGCTACCCAGTCTTCTACTGTTGGTCACTATAGGAGCTGACCAGTACAACCAGTAAGATTCCCTAAATCGCGACCGTCGGGTCGCATACACAAACTTTAGAAGGCAATGGTAGCCAATCAGGAGGGAATATGGGAAATGGGACAGATCCATGTTGATGACATGACTTTAGAGATACTGTGTACCGCTTTGCGTGACAAAATCTGTAGGAGCAGTGTCCAAAAATGTGTTTTGCAAAAATCGGCCTGATGGTGGCGCTAGATGTATGTTGATGACATGACTGTAGAGATACTGTGTACCGCATTGCATCATTTTAGGGTAAAATCTGTAGAAGCAGTGTCCAAAAATGTGTTCGAAAAAATCACCCTGATGGTGGCGCTAAAAGGGACAGATCCATGTTGATGACATGAGTCTAGACATACTGTGTACTGCTTTGCGTGATTTTAGGGCAGAATTTGTAGGAGCAGTGTCCAAAAATGTGTTTTGCAAGAATCTGCCTCATGGTGGTGCTAGAAGAGGGCCATGTGAGAAATGGCCATGGTGGTTGGAGGTTGTGGTTTGGCAGCCAAGGAGTGTGTGTGCAAAGTTTGGCATGGATAGGTGCAAAGGTGGTGGAGCTATGAGTAGGGCAAAAGTGTGACAGACAGCCGGTGGAGGTTTTGATAGTAACTGCAAGCTGACGGTCGCAACCACAGTCTTCTACTGTTGGTCACTATAGGAGCTGACCAGTACAACCACATTCTTCTACTATTGGTCACTAGGAGCCGACCAGTAGGCCTACAACCACAGTATTCTACTGCAGGGGGTTTCAAAGTGGGTGCCGGGGCACCCTGGTTTGCCGTGACGACAGTCCAGGGTATGCCATGAGATAATTTGATAATACTCTGAATTAAGTTAGACATCTAATTTATTTAAAACATTTTTTTTTATAATTTTACAAATGTACGAAGTTATTTCCAGTCAGTTCTAACCAAAATGTCTATTATTTCAAAGTTCTCCTCATAATCATAATCTCTGGGGGAATAACGGCAAAAATGTGCTTATGTTTCCCCTTATATGGAGTTGAATTAATGTGAATGTAGGGTCCAAAGTAAATCTGATTTACTCAATGAATCACAAATGTTGTCATCATCTTATAATAGTTAATTATGATTAAAAAAAATAGATTATACTGTTATGCTAAAGGTAATATTAAAATATGGCATGAATATAAGGTGCTGGGAGTGAACATCATGAATATAATATAGGGGTGCAGTGCCTCGGATGAAATAAATATATTTTGGGGTGATCTGAGACAAAAATGTTTTGAGAACCCTTGTTCTACTGTTGATCACTACTCTAGAGAAAATAAAATCACGAGGAATGTTTTCATCCACAGCAGGATCGTTATCTTCACAATCTGATAAATCTTCCTCAGACTTCAAATTCAAATCAAAATCTATACCAGAGAAAGATGGCTAATATATGATGTAGTTATCTAGGTTATTATCCAGATTCAACAAATGTACAACTTGCAAGAACTATTTGCAGCTGTACACTCTTCTAATTATTACCAGGTGTATCTAACGAGCCATATATGACAATTAATAACGTAATATAGTTCCAATGTCCTCAAACAAGTACATCATCTTTACCAACGTTGTACTTTGCTAATATTGCTAAAATATGTCAAATCTGCATGCCATATGAAGCTACAAATGTTACTTTGCATGAATACACCAGTTTTAACCATGAAATTTGAGTAAGATTTGTACCGTGTCCATTTTTGTGCCTGTAGTGGCAGTATATGTTTTGGGGGGTTTTCACCACCATGGCATTTTCACTCAAATGGGTGCAGTAATGTCATATGACCACTAGATGGTGCGGGCAGCGTCCCTGAATGAGGCCAATGGGTCTATACTTTGAAAAATGAAGTAGCATAGGGCAGAAAAGCAAAAATGTAATGTCCTCATATGAGGATGCAGGGTCTCAGGAGTTGATGACATCAGGGAACTCCTTATATATGGGCATAATAGGGATTCTGTTAGTGTGACAGTGAAGCCAGAGCGTGATGTCAGAGCGGCAAACCCATTCTGTTAAAGGTGGTTCCTCTGACATCACAGCTGTGATGTCACAGTACAGAGATACGTGGATAGCCGGATGCGCGGACAAGATGTGTCGATTTTCATAGTTAACTGCGACCTAAAGTCGCAATTAATATGTGTTCATGTTTATTGACAGTTGTAACATTAGATATTTATATTCACAGTTGGACACAGAGTGTCTTCATATTGGAACAACGAGTATGACAGACCTTTGCATCATCGATGTCCCAGTGGACAGGCTGTGTACTGGATTGCAAGGTAAATGATTAGCAAACACCCATGCACGCTCAAACTCACACAATGTGGTACATAACTAGTAAGACGCCTCAGGGCGACAATTCTTGGCTATCTGGCCAGTGATGTATATCGAACCAGTTACCCAAGAGTTACCTAGAAGAATAATTTGATATTTGCTAAAACTGCAACATTCAATGAATTATTAAAAAAATATGTTTCAATTTAAAAAAAATCTGCCCAACGGAACTTTAGATATTGGTCCAAAGTTCATGTAAAAAAGTTTTGTGCATGCGACGCGAAAATCCCAGGAGGAGATAGATTTTAACTGTGTTTCATATAATTCAAAATGGTGGGAGATTTAAAGGTCAGAGGTCAAAAGTCAGATATCAAAGTTGTTCGGCATGAGGAGACGCATGTGTGTATACTAGGGATGCGAAGATATACCGGTACGGATCGTAATCGCGATACAATTGTCCGCGATACGAGTGAATCGGTTCATTCAGTGTGTACCGGTACAATAGACGGCCGAAATCGTGATGGATCGTACCGTGAGTGTCTGGATCGGTACATTCCGCGGTTGTATCGGTTCTTCCATATAGTATTTCATTCTATCCTGTGTTTCCGAGGCGCCATGAATGCACCATCATCAGCTGTTCAGCCCCCTCCCCAAAAGCCAGTCTTTAACGCGAGCTGCGACTCGGACAGACGGACAACATCTGCACTCTGCATGCAGGCAACCAGGGAGACAGACAGTGCAGCGAAATGCGAGTGAATCAACACGGACGAACTAGCAGCCCCACGGGTTAAAAAAGATGCAAGATTAGTAGTACAGTACTTAGCTTTATAACATCCAAGTCAGCTGCGCTGATTGTTGTCACAGAGTAGCACAGGCTGATCAAGTGATATGTAATCAACAGCCGTTTCTTAGCGAATCTCCGACGGACAATTGATTGAGATCATCTTCTGCGCTATATTAACTGCACACACACAACAACAATGTTGCTGGGTGTTGTAGGACTACTGCTTGCGTTTAAAACAAAGTATTTGTCACTGTTATACAACTTTCCTGTTGATGCAAGCAACTCTCTCACTTTCTCTGCTGCTAGTTCTGCTCTGGGAAAGAAGCCTAATTTATACATCGCAGTACAAGGGTGTCGCACCTAAAATAGCAGACCTACAAGCTCACAATGCGTCGTGGATGCGACGCGCTGTGAGCTTGTAGGTCTGTTTTAAAACATTTTGGCTATAAAAATGGCATAATCCTGGATTAAATATAATATAATATAATATAATATAATAATAAAAACCAGGGAGAACTTTATTGTTTTTCAGGTCAAGGACCCCTTAGCTCAGACAGAGATCAAGCAGGGACCCTCGCTGTAGGCTAGGCATTATAGCCTACTGTATCACACAAATATTTGGCAGGCCCCCTGTAATAACCCTGGATTGGGGTCCCTGACCCCCAGTTGAAGAAATATAGGCCTACTAATAATGACATAGGCCTTCTATATGATTAGTTATCAAACAATTCTACAATAGCCAGCAGCTTTGTGTTCTCCCAGAATACTATATGTTGGGTTGTTAGACAGAGCCTAGTACTACAGTGAAACAATAAATTGCCTTGAATTTAAATTTCATAAATTTTTAGTCGCTATGTTTTGTACATTTTGGGATTTGGGCTTGAATCGTGGTGAATCGTGAATCGTATCGCATCGTATCGGGAACAGGGCTGGATCGTGATGTATCGTATCGGCAGGATTTCAATGTATCGCAATTATATCGTATCGCTGGCAGCGTATCGAGGTGCGTATCGTATCGCCTCAGTGGTCGAGATTCGCATCCCTAGTGTATACAGGTTTCATGGCTGTGGGTCAAACAGAGCATGAGCTACAGTATACCTGTTCAATGTTTGCACTTTCAAAGGCTTCCTACAGCGCCACCCTTTGGCCAATTGTTGCGAGCTTCATGTTTTCGCCATTTGGCACAGCTGAGTTTCGTGAAAAGTAACTGCACGGTCAAGCAAGGAACAGAAAAAGTGGCGGAATAATAATAATAGAAACACCAATATCAATGAGTGGCCTCAGCCACTTTGTGGCTTGGCCACTAATAATAATTATAATGATAATATTGAACTCAAGTCTCGATAGTGTGAGTAATCAATGGAAAAAAAGTCATTTTGGGGGTGAACTACTCTTTTAAAGCTTGATAATGACCTGAGGTGTCAATTGGGTATGGCAAGGTATATAAGCTGCCATACCTTGGCTCCAGGAAAGGAAAACAAATGTACATGTACTTCTTAAAGAGGTGGTGCCATAGTTTTGGACTTTTTTTCTGTTTTGTATATGTGTCTATCTATGGAGTTAACATTACTCTAATATGCCTCTAGCCAGGTGTGGTTATAATGTCCTTCCTGAAAGCTGAAAGCCATGGAGTCAAAAGGCCTGATCGAAAAACACAGATTTAATCCCCTCCCATTTTACCATACACCCAACACTGTGGGTTTATTGTCAATATGCGGCAGGGCTAAAGTGGTTAATGTATGTTTTATATTTAATTATTATAATTTATATCTGCAAAGTAACTAGTTCGCCTAACTAAAGTTTTCAAATATTATTTGAAAACTTAAGCCACTACCACTAGTTAATTGGATGGGACGGACAGAAAGACATTTCCTTGTGGGGACTGCCCCATAGGTCGAACTCCTGTTGGGTCGAACAGCATCGGCAGGTTAGATAAACACCCGCGAGCGTCGGCAGGTTAGATAATCACCCACGTCACGGTTACTGAGGTCAGGTTTAGGGTTAGGGTTAGGGTTAGGCATAGTTTTACTGAGGTTAGGATTAGGGTTTGGGTTAAGAGTTTGGTGGTCGATCCAAAGGGTGTTCATCATTAATGACATCACTAATGACATCACTGGGTTTCTAACTATTATATGACATCATTGATGACATCAATGATGACATCACTGGATATTATATGATATCACTATCATCGATGACATCACTGATGACATCATTGATCACATCACTGACTGTAAACTATTTCTAACTATTATATGACATTACTGATGACATCACTGATGACATCATTGGGTTATAAGCATTAGTGACATCATCGATGACATCACTGATGACATCACTGGTTTTCTAACTATTCATCACTGATGACATCACTGATGACATCACTGATGACATCACTGGGTTTCCAACTATTATATGACATCATCGATGACATCACTGCCCCATAGGTTGAACTCCCGTTGGGTTGAACAGTGTCGGCAGGTTAGATAAACACCCGCGAGCGTCGGCAGGTTAGATAATCACCCGCGTCACGGTTACTGAGGTCAGGTTTAGGGTAGGGTTAGAGTTAGGCATAGTTTTACTGAGGTTAGGATTAGGGTTTGGGTTAGTTTGGTGGTCGATCCAAAGGGTGTTGGACCTAATGACATGTTACCTTCCTCGTTTATAGTATGACTTCACTAATGATATCACTGGGTTTCTAACTATTATATGACATCATTGATGACATCACTGATGACATCACTGGATATTATATGACATCACTATCATCGATTATTATATGACATCATTGATGACATCACTGATGACATCATTGGGTTATAACCATTATTGACATCATCGATGACATCACTGGTGACATCACTGGTTTTCTAACTATTATGACATCATTGATGACATCATTGATGACATCACTGATGACATCACTGGGTTTCTAACTATTATATGACATCATTGAAGACATCCCTGATGACATCATTGGGTTTATAACCATTATATGACATCATCGATGACATCACTGATGGTATCACTGGTTTTCCATCTATTATATGACATCACTGATGACATCACTGATGACATCACTGGATATTATATGACATCACTGATGACATCGGGTTAGGGTTAGGGTTAGGGTACTGATGACATCGGGTTAGGGTTAGGGTTAGCGTCATCGATGACATCCAGTGATGTCATCGATGACGTCATCAGTGATGACGTCACGGATGACGTCATCAGTGATGTCATCGATGATGTCATCAGTGATGTCATATAATATCCAGTGATGTCATCAGTGATGTCATCAGTGATGACGTCACCGATGACGTCATCAGTGATGACATCGATGACATCACTGGATGGGACGGACGGACGGACGGACGGACGGACGGATGTACGGACGGACGGACGGACGGACGGACGGACGGACATTTGCTGAGGTCAGGTTGCTGAGGTCAGGTTTAGGGTAGGGTTAGAGTTAGGCATAGTTTTACTGAGGTTAGGATTAGGGTTTGGGTTAGTTTGGTGGTCGATCCAAAGGGTGTTGGACCTAATGACATGTTACCTTCCTCGTTTATAGTATGACTTCACTAATGATATCACTGGGTTTCTAACTATTATATGACATCATTGATGACATCACTGATGACATCACTGGATATTATATGACATCACTATCATCGATTATTATATGACATCATTGATGACATCACTGATGACATCATTGGGTTATAACCATTATTGACATCATCGATGACATCACTGGTGACATCACTGGTTTTCTAACTATTATGACATCATTGATGACATCATTGATGACATCACTGATGACATCACTGGGTTTCTAACTATTATATGACATCATTGAAGACATCCCTGATGACATCATTGGGTTTATAACCATTATATGACATCATCGATGACATCACTGATGGTATCACTGGTTTTCCATCTATTATATGACATCACTGATGACATCACTGATGACATCACTGGATATTATATGACATCACGTCATCGGTGACGTCATCACTGATGACATCACTGATGACATCACTGGATATTATATGACATCACTGATGACATCATCGATGACATCACTGATGACGTCATCGGTGACGTCATTACTGATGATGTCATCGATGACATCACTGGATGGGACGGACGGACGGACGGACGGACGGACGTACGGACGGACGGACGGACGGACGGACGGACGGACGGACGGACATTTGCTCGTTTATAGTATGATATAGCATATATATATATATATATATATATATATATATATATATATGCTATATATATATATATATAGCATATATATATATATATATATATATGCTATATATATCGGCTCAGAGTGTTGCCACCACGGACGGACGGACGGACGGACGGACGGACGGACGGACGGACATTTGCTCGTTTATAGTATGATATAGCATATATATATATATATATATATATATATATATGCTATATATGGGTCAGTGACGTGACGCCCCAAAAAATGTGTTTTTAAAAAAACTTTAAATTGCAGGCATAAAAGTTATTTACTTTTGTTCTACTCACTCTCAACCTTATGGAAATACATTTTGTTTTTAGATATTTTATTGGAATCAGACTTCATTCAGCAGTTTGTTGTACTTGTGCCTAAAATCGTCATATGGTGTGACATGAAAATAATTGTTCATAAAATGAAAATGGAGTACATCTTTCTTAAGTTACTCACTTTATCAAAGTCCTTTATCATAACTAACCAGTGACTATAGTTTTTTGAAAATTAATTATATCTGTATATTTTTTTCATAATCGACACTCTGTGTGAGGCCCATGTTCATGATCTTACAACATATTTTAAATGTATTCTGTCAAAACTTTCTCTAAAATTACACAAATATTTGTGACTCTTCCTGATAATATTCTCTATGTAATCCATAAACATTTTTTTGGTTTAATCATTAATAAAGGTATGATTTTTCACTATTTGGAATGTCACACCAAATGATTTAGTGTCACACCGTATGATCATATCTTCATGTGTCAAAGCAAACTGTGTTTTAACCTACCTATTAGTGAGTACTGAACTTTACTGATTGATTAAACAATTACCCAGGATAACATGGCCTTAATATTTCTGAGCAGGATATTATTGTAGGGCTTTAACATGGGATAAGAAAGAATTGTAGTAGTAGATGGATGATGAGGATGTGCACAGGAATGCTACGCACACCTAAGTCTTCTGCCGGCCCACGGCAGAAGGATCCTAAAGAGACAATAAGGCGCATAGCCACACTTGGAGCCAAGGCAACATTTTATTAACACCAATTAGTGGAAACAGAACTCAGCATTCAGGTAAATTGTTTTTTTCCGAAGTCTCCTGAACTTGAACACAGCATTTTGTGTTGAACAAATGTAATTAGGAATCATGACATTACACCACATCTCCACTAGCTAAAGAGTGCTGGGTTGCGCAACTCCGAAAATAGCTGATCTACAAGCTCTCGCAGCACAACGTGTTGAGAGCTTGTAGATCAGCTATTTTCGCTAGTTTTGTCTCGGGTCCTACCTTAACACTGTCCACTGTCCACTGTCCAGTCCAGTGAGTGAAAGTACAAAAGTATTAGATCAGATTAGATTATACATTTAGACTGTATTGTACATCAGCCAGTCGTATTTGGTGAGGGTAGCAAACCGGCTGCCTTGTTGCGGTTCTGCTATGCCACAGACAACCTCCTGCTCTTCGTTGAAAATGTAGTCTCGCCCCTTTGGCTCCTCTCTCCTTGCTGGGTCATTGTTTAGTTTCTCCCTGTACTTTCTCGTTCTCTCAGCACTTGTCATTTTCCAGCTGACAAAAGAAAATAGAATGTATAGTTTAAGACAAAGAGAAAATATTGTTTAGATTGAAACAATATGTTAAGGTTTCTGTGAAGGGGTTTCTGCTCTGTCTGATGAATTTGAAGTATCACTGAATGAAGCTAAATTACATTTTATGTAAAAATGTTTAAAACAAATGTTTAAAAGTACAAAAGAAACATGGAACTTTGTTATTTATTGTTATATATGTAGTTAAATACAGTATAAATCATATGGTGTGACAATCAAGTCATATGGCGTGACAAGCATACATGTCACACCATTATGATTAAGTGTCACACCATATTACGTTTTCTGCATTTAGGTTTACCTTGAGGCTACTATGTACACATTAGCATGCTAACAGCATGCTAGCTATAACAAAGCAACCTAGATCTACATGGAAATATGACCAAAACTTCAAATAACGGCAGGTTAGATAATCACCCGCGTCACGGTTACTGAGGTCAGGTTTAGGGTAGGGTTAGAGTTAGGCATAGTTTTACTGAGGTTAGGATTAGGGTTTGGGTTAGTTTGGTGGTCGATCCAAAGGGTGTTGGACCTAATGACATGTTACCTTCCTCGTTTATAGTATGACTTCACTAATGATATCACTGGGTTTCTAACTATTATATGACATCATTGATGACATCACTGATGACATCACTGGATATTATATGACATCACTATCATCGATTATTATATGACATCATTGATGACATCACTGATGACATCATTGGGTTATAACCATTATTGACATCATCGATGACATCACTGGTGACATCACTGGTTTTCTAACTATTATGACATCATTGATGACATCATTGATGACATCACTGATGACATCACTGGGTTTCTAACTATTATATGACATCATTGAAGACATCCCTGATGACATCATTGGGTTTATAACCATTATATGACATCATCGATGACATCACTGATGGTATCACTGGTTTTCCATCTATTATATGACATCACTGATGACATCACTGATGACATCACTGGATATTATATGACATCACTGATGACATCGGGTTAGGGTTAGGGTTAGGGTACTGATGACATCGGGTTAGGGTTAGGGTTAGCGTCATCGATGACATCCAGTGATGTCATCGATGACGTCATCAGTGATGACGTCACGGATGACGTCATCAGTGATGTCATCGATGATGTCATCAGTGATGTCATATAATATCCAGTGATGTCATCAGTGATGTCATCAGTGATGACGTCACCGATGACGTCATCAGTGATGACATCGATGACATCACTGGATGGGACGGACGGACGGACGGACGGACGGACGGACGGACGGACGGACGGACGGACGGACGGACGGACGGACATTTGCTGAGGTCAGGTTGCTGAGGTCAGGTTTAGGGTAGGGTTAGAGTTAGGCATAGTTTTACTGAGGTTAGGATTAGGGTTTGGGTTAGTTTGGTGGTCGATCCAAAGGGTGTTGGACCTAATGACATGTTACCTTCCTCGTTTATAGTATGACTTCACTAATGATATCACTGGGTTTCTAACTATTATATGACATCATTGATGACATCACTGATGACATCACTGGATATTATATGACATCACTATCATCGATTATTATATGACATCATTGATGACATCACTGATGACATCATTGGGTTATAACCATTATTGACATCATCGATGACATCACTGGTGACATCACTGGTTTTCTAACTATTATGACATCATTGATGACATCATTGATGACATCACTGATGACATCACTGGGTTTCTAACTATTATATGACATCATTGAAGACATCCCTGATGACATCATTGGGTTTATAACCATTATATGACATCATCGATGACATCACTGATGGTATCACTGGTTTTCCATCTATTATATGACATCACTGATGACATCACTGATGACATCACTGGATATTATATGACATCACTGATGACATCATCGATGTCATCACTGATGACGTCATCGGTGACGTCATCACTGATGACATCACTGATGACATCACTGGATATTATATGACATCACTGATGACATCATCGATGACATCACTGATGACGTCATCGGTGACGTCATTACTGATGATGTCATCGATGACATCACTGGATGGGACGGACGGACGGACGGACGGACGGACGGACGTACGTACGTACGTACGGACGTACGTACGGACGTACGGACGGACGTACGGACGGACGGACGGACGGACGGACGGACGGACGGACATTTGCTCGTTTATAGTATGATATAGCATATATATATATATATATATATATATATATATATATATATATATATGCTATATATATATATATAGCATATATATATATATATATATATATGCTATATATATATATATAGCATATATATATATATATATATATATGCTATATATATCGGCTCAGAGTGTTGCCACCACGGACGGACGTACGGACGTACGTACGTACGGACGGACGGACGGACGGACGGACGGACGGACGGACGGACGGACATTTGCTCGTTTATAGTATGATATAGCATATATATATATATATATATATATATATATATGCTATATATGGGTCAGTGACGTGACGCCCCAAAAAATGTGTTTTTAAAAAAACTTTAAATTGCAGGCATAAAAGTTATTTACTTTTGTTCTACTCACTCTCAACCTTATGGAAATACATTTTGTTTTTAGATATTTTATTGGAATCAGACTTCATTCAGCAGTTTGTTGTACTTGTGCCTAAAATCGTCATATGGTGTGACATGAAAATAATTGTTCATAAAATGAAAATGGAGTACATCTTTCTTAAGTTACTCACTTTATCAAAGTCCTTTATCATAACTAACCAGTGACTATAGTTTTTTGAAAATTAATTATATCTGTATATTTTTTTCATAATCGACACTCTGTGTGAGGCCCATGTTCATGATCTTACAACATATTTTAAATGTATTCTGTCAAAACTTTCTCTAAAATTACACAAATATTTGTGACTCTTCCTGATAATATTCTCTATGTAATCCATAAACATTTTTTTGGTTTAATCATTAATAAAGGTATGATTTTTCACTATTTGGAATGTCACACCAAATGATTTAGTGTCACACCGTATGATCATATCTTCATGTGTCAAAGCAAACTGTGTTTTAACCTACCTATTAGTGAGTACTGAACTTTACTGATTGATTAAACAATTACCCAGGATAACATGGCCTTAATATTTCTGAGTAGGATATTATTGTAGGGCTTTAACATGGGATGAGAAAGAATTGTAGTAGTAGATGGATGATGAGGATGTGCACAGGAATGCTACGCACACCTAAGTCTTCTGCCGGCCCACGGCAGAAGGATCCTAAAGAGACAATAAGGCGCATAGCCACACTTGGAGCCAAGGCAACATTTTATTAACACCAATTAGTGGAAACAGAACTCAGCATTCAGGTAAATTGTTTTTTTCCGAAGTCTCCTGAACTTGAACACAGCATTTTGTGTTGAACAAATGTAATTAGGAATCATGACATTACACCACATCTCCACTAGCTAAAGAGTGCTGGGTTGCGCAACTCCGAAAATAGCTGATCTACAAGCTCTCGCAGCACAACGTGTTGAGAGCTTGTAGATCAGCTATTTTCGCTAGTTTTGTCTCGGGTCCTACCTTAATACTGTCCACTGTCCACTGTCCAGTCCAGTGAGTGAAAGTACAAAAGTATTAGATCAGATTAGATTATACATTTAGACTGTATTGTACATCAGCCAGTCGTATTTGGTGAGGGTAGCAAACCGGCTGCCTTGTTGCGGTTCTGCTATGCCACAGACAACCTCCTGCTCTTCGTAGAAAATGTAGTCTCGCCCCTTTGGCTCCTCTCTCCTTGCTGGGTCATTGTTTAGTTTCTCCCTGTACTTTCTCGTTCTCTCAGCACTTGTCATTTTCCAGCTGACAAAAGAAAATAGAATGTATAGTTTAAGACAAAGAGAAAATATTGTTTAGATTGAAACAATATGTTAAGGTTTCTGTGAAGGGGTTTCTGCTCTGTCTGATGAATTTGAAGTATCACTGAATGAAGCTAAATTACATTTTATGTAAAAATGTTTAAAACAAATGTTTAAAAGTACAAAAGAAACATGGAACTTTGTTATTTATTGTTATATATGTAGTTAAATACAGTATAAATCATATGGTGTGACAATCAAGTCATATGGCGTGACAAGCATACATGTCACACCATTATGATTAAGTGTCACACCATATTACGTTTTCTGCATTTAGGTTTACCTTGAGGCTACTATGTACACATTAGCATGCTAACAGCATGCTAGCTATAACAAAGCAACCTAGATCTACATGGAAATATGACCAAAACTTCAAATAACTTAAGCTTTTTTAATAAAAAGGTGTCACACCAACAGACATCCAAAGTGGTGAGTTTGTCAAAGTTTCAACAAGATGGCATTTCATGAAAATGTTAAAATCATAACTCACCTCAGACACCTGTCTTGCAGTTGTGCTGGGAGTGCTGAATAGCCTTACAGAAGAAGGACCTCTCTAGCCAATAGGTGTCCAAATAATTGCCTGTTTAATTTGTCCAAACTAGTGTCACACCAAATGATTTTGGTTTGGGGGACAAAATGTTTTTGATCAGAAATGACTGAAAACATTATGCTTTGACTTTGAAAAGATATAGGCTCACAAATAGACATTTTTTTAGCCTAAATTCATTTTCAAATGATTTTTAGCAATTCTTTTTCTTAGTTTTATTCAAGTTCCCACTTTGAGAAACAAGGTCAGGACAGTCACACCATATGAGTTTTGCCATGTTTGGTTGAAAATTCTGAAGAAATGAGGAATGAAATGTTTTAATCTTGAGTAAGTTCACATAAAGCTTAATGTCCTGCACAATATTCGGAAGGTTTTTGACAAATATATTTTTTATTTATACATGTTTGACACCGAGGACAGCGAAAACGTTACGTCACGTCACCCACCCATATATATATATATATATATATATATATATATATATATATATATATATATATATATATATATATGCTATATATATATATATATATATATATATATATATAGCATATATATATATATATATATATATGCTATATATATATATATATATATATATATATATATATATATATATATATATATATATATATATATATATATATGCTATATATATCGGCTCAGAGTGTTGCCACCAGTGTTGGGTATCGTTACTTTTTAAAGTAACTTGTTAAGTTACAGCGTTATTGCCATTAAAAAGTGATCAGTTACGTTACTGCTTTACCCACTGAGAAAAGTAACTTGTTAGTTTACTTTTCCGTTACCGACCAAAGTTTGGTAAACATAAAATGGAGTGCAGCCTACCGGAGTGTTGTGGAGCTGTCAGCTGTGCGTGCAGCTTCAACATGGATAATGAAATAACGTTGATCTACTCCTTTCAGCAAATCATCAATCCAAAAATAGTGTGAATCCTTCCACAGCCTTACTAAAGGGCTTCTCTAAAGCCTTGACATGTCATGTGTGACTGTAAATTAATGTAAACAAGACACGCCAATAGATGGCTGTGTAACCCAGTGTTACACCAAAATCCGTAATCTACGTATATAAAACTGTAGAATGTCTACGCAACCATCACAGACTGCAACACATTTCTGGTCTGTCACCTTTTTCTGTGTAAAAAGTGTGGGCCCTGCATGCATGCCTCCTCTGACAGAGAAGAGCTCATTCATTCAGGAAACAGCGCAAATGTGTCAGATGCCTTTGTGGCAACAGCAAGAACAGGGAATTATAGGTCTTAAATGTAACTAAGTTACTTTGTTTTGGTGATTAGCTAAACTGCATCTTTTTACTACAGGCGAGAGGGCATGTAGCCTGTACTGCGAGCACAAGGGCTCATTGGTATAGACCTATACTATAGACTAGGAAATAGAATAGGGAATCATGACTCATGGGAATCATGTTACACCATCTCTTTCAAATAAATCCACGAATGTCTTTATGACTATATGCGTTGATTATTCTGTTATCAAAGTACTTTAAACTAACTGCAATGCAACAAACTGATTGCTTTCACAAGGTATTACATTCTCCACAACACTTGTAGGGAGGATCTTGGGTTTATTCCAGTTCAGTAGGTCAGCTCAGATGCAACTAGAAACATGCAATTGGAAATTGCAAGTGTGTTGCCTATTTATTGTCCATTTATTGCCAAATTGTCATGTGAAGCTTGACCAGGAGAACACATTGCTATGGAAAAACGCTGAGGAAAAGTGGCTACAGATAGGTCTAGGATGTAATTGGTGATGTAATATGGCTACACACACATATTGCTATGGCAAAACGCTAAGGAAAACACATTGCTATGGCAAAACGCTGAGGAAAGGTGGCTACAGACACACGCACAGCCACTCTATAGAGCGGTTTACCACCGCTCAAAAAGTTGGCACACTAGAACAATAGTGTGTTGCCCTCCAGGCAACCACACTAATTATTATTGTTAATTAGCAGCAGTGGAGCAGTGACGCAGACTGTATTTGTGACTAATTGTCTGTTAATGTATGGTTTCATTATTGATATACAGCTATCACAGCAACCATTATAGGGACCGTCTTTGGAAAATAGCCTGCAGACCAGCAGCAACGAGCTTCAGCCGCTGTTCCTGGTCTGGATCCGTCAACAAGTTTGATCAACACCTCTTCTACACCTGTCCCAACAATCATGTCATCGCTGGAGTGAAGAGTTACCATAGCAACTATTATGAGGACAGGCGGTGAGTCTGATTTGTATGATTTGATCTGATTATGTTGACAGGCACTGTACAGTATGTTTAACTATGACATGAAATAACTGGTAAAAACACGCGGGTCCACCTCAGTAACTGTGACGAGTAACTAACCTGCCGACGCTAGTCGGAACAGCGGCCCGTCGGGATAGTGAGCGGACCCCAAAACACGCAACAATGACACACATACCCATGTACATGCGATCTACAAGCACACAGCGTGACACATTGTGAGCTTGTAGATCTGCTAATTCCACTATTTTTGAAAATGTTTGAAAATCATTCCAATGTATGCTTGGATTTGAAGAACAATTGCTTCTGTGTAAACATGTCCAACTGTTGTGAACTGTCCAATGGTGCCATCTTATCAAAAGTTAAATGTGTTGAGTAAAACTAAGACTAAAAGACTTTTTGATATTTGGTCCTAAGACTAAAACTAAACAATTTCATAAGACTATTGACCAAGACTAAACATCGGTTATTCATAAGACTAAGTCAAAGACTAAATCAGAATTTGCTGTCAAAACGAACACTGCTTATAATGAACATTAGGGAGGACCAGTTACAGTATATGAAGGTAAGCTTGGAATGGGTGGTGTGCCACTAAAACAACAACAACAAGTATACAACTAGAAAGGTGCAGTTCCTGTAAATTGCACCTGTGTGGTAGCACTGATGCGAGTCGCAAGGAATCCATTATATTATATACGACATTATATTGTCCAGACAGAAAACGTCCATTGAACGTTTTCGACTTTTGGGGTTACAGAAAAGTTAACATATGACAGATTTACTCTAGGTGAAATAAGTTTACAGAAAGAAAATAAAATTATAGTCTGGTTACCTATAGCAGTGGTTCTCAAATGGGGGTAAGTGTACCCTAGGGGTACGCAGAGGTAGGCTACTACAGGGGGTACGTGAGAGAAAGTGGAAAATGGAAAAATGGGTAAAGGTGGTACTTAGGTCCAGAAATCAGGAAAAGGGGGTACTGAAGCCAAAAAATGTTTGATAACCACAGACCTATAGCAACCATCTGTACTTTCAGCTGGGAGTTCCTGTGCTGTGAGAGCCCTCGATTGGATACTCATGACTGTCGTTGGACTGGGTACGTGAATGACTTGGGCCGCTACTTCTTCTGGTCCGTTCCCACAGGATACTACATGAGAGGTGTCGACAGTTACCATAGCAACCGTAAAGAGTAAGTACATTCACAAAGTGTTAGAATATATATATATATATATATATTAGGGGTGTAACGATACATTTTAATAGCGATTCGATACATATCACGATACATGGTTGACGATACGATACATGGACGATATTGGTTCATTCATGGTGATACGATACGATTCGATTCAAGGATTTAAAATCGATATAGTAACTATTTAGCAAAGACATTAAATCTGTGTGAAAGGTGTGGATAGTGCAGGTTTTTAAGGGAAACATGTATTGTTATGGATATAAATGAGTAAACACAGTGATTATCTGCCAAATACATGGTCATTGTATATTGACAAACCTGCACCTTGACATGAACCCAGAGATTACACACATTTATCGATAGTCCAGAGTAGCTATATGAAAAGGAAAAGTAATTAAACCCCTCCTTTAAATGTTTTCTTCTTAAAAATGCTAAATACAATGCACAAGTAGGTAGTATCGATACAATCGATTCTTTGCACTGCCGATTCGATACGATACAAAATGAAACGATACGATTCGATTTTAGCTGTTTTCATTTCGATTTACTTCGATATTTTCAGTTAAAAACGATATTTCGATACAGTTACTATATCGTTACACCCCTAATATATATATATACTAATTGTGTACACTTATACATTAAATATTACTGTACATTTACACTGTGTCTGAACATTATAGTGAATATTTATTGATATTGATACATTGATATATTGATATTGATACATTGATATATATATTGATATAAATTGACCGAACACACTAGCTATAGTGTCACATAGTTTCCCAGTGCTCTAAAAAAGCATTACAGTAAATGTTAAGATCAACCAATTACATGTTGAATGCTAACATCATGTTAACATCAGTTCTCACTTGAAAACTAATCAGTTCGTCATTTTAAATTAAGATAAATGTTGAGAAATAACATTTCTTTCTTCCTTTCTCAATGGCAGGGATCGCCGCTGGGATTTCTATTACTGCAAGGGAGAAGAAACTTCAGGTGTGTTTGTGAGATCTGGTGTTTACTGTAATCGTTAAACCCAAATGGAAGGTTTTCATTCATGGAAATAATAGGCCTATTGGTGATTTAGGATTGAAACATTTATTTTAGGTTTTAGGAGCAGGTCATTGAGCAGAACGAACATCTATTTACATATTTATTATCATCTATTATCATCTATTATCATCTATTATCATCATCATCATCATCATCATCATCATTATTATTATTATTATTAGTGTGGTTGCCTGACACATTATAGTTCTAGGGAAACTTTATAGACTTATAGGGTAACCGTTTATTGACTGTTTATTGACTAACTTTTCCCGCTGCCAATGGAAATGGCAGAGATAGGGAATTAATAGGGAATCAATGGGAGTGGGAATCAATAGGGAATCAATTGGTCGAGCTTCACATGACAGTTAGCTTACTGTAGAATATAGCCAGCTAGTTATTATTATTACTGCTCCGCCCTTTAATGCAAACCCCATTATACCAGTTGTCCTAGGACCCGTTTTGACAATCTGTTTGCCTGTATCCATTTATACCCATATTTGGAGATATCTGTCCGTTTTATGCCCATGTATGGACATCTCTGTATCTGTCTGTGCCTCAGACTATGTCAGACTATCTTTTCTGTCAGCAGAAGTGATGTCACAATGAGTCAGCACCTGCGCCGATTCCGGAACAGCCTGATGTCAGACATCAGTTCCGCTACAGAGATTCCGAACCTTGCGCGACGGTTCCGGAAAACCGTGTATCGGGTCAGTCGAGGCCGGGCACTACACTCCGCGCTGCGGCGGGGAACGCGCATGCCGAATTTGAAGCCAGTGGGACAAACGATTCTCGGGATACGCGGATTACGTACATACACACTCGCAGAGATTTCTCCCATTTATTGTAAGATTAGGTAGGGGCCAAGACCAAATGCACTTTTATTTGCGACCGTCAGGGAGCAGTTTACTATGAAAACCTCCACCGGCCGTCCGTCCGTCCGTCGGTCGGTCACACGTCACACGTCACACCTTTGCCCTGCTCATATCGCCGCATCAGTATATAGGGCTTGTTTGTTTATTGTATGACATCACGCCACATCATCAGCTGTGGACTCTGTGATGTCATCGTATCGCATCAGTATATAGGGCTTGTTTGTTTATTGTATGACATCACGCCACATCATCAGCTGTGGACTCTGTGATGTCATCGTATCTCCATATATGGCCATCTCCGTATATGGAGATATAAGTCGTCCATGCCCAAGTATGGGCTGGTGAGGTCAGATTTTGTGTGATGCGTAGGTTATCTCCATATATGGAGATTCAACATTCCAGGTGTAACTATGGCTACCCGTATGACGTGAGAGGTGGAGGTTGTGATATTTGTGGAGATAAGCGACCAACGGTCGCTTATCTCCCGATTAGGGAGTCTTACTGGTTATTTATTATTGTGACTGTAGGTCGCAATTTACTGTCAGAACCGTCACATCTTGACCGTATCCTCCAGGACGGGTAACGCTTGACACTGTGGTTCCCCTGACACATCACTGTGACATCACAGGTGACATCAGAGTGATGTCAGATAGTCAGAGCAGGGATCTCCATATATGGCATAAACAGGTGACATCACAGAGGTGTGGCTGGTTCAGACAGGGTTCTCCATGTATGGGCATAAAAGGGATTGTATGTTGTGATGTCATGGGAACCGTGCACTCTAACAGAATCCCTTTTATGCCCATATATGGAGAACCCTGATGTCATCAATATTAAGCCCATATCTAGCAGGACTTCATATGGGAATGCCCATATATGGAGGAAGACAGCCCATATCTGTGTGGCTGGTTCAGACAGGGATCTCCATGTATGGGCATAAAAGGGATTGTATGTATGATGTCAGTCAGATGTGATCGTCATAGGATTTTCACATAACAAATAACTGAGTAGCCTAAGTATGTTTGGGGTCTCGTCATCTACAGTACATGGATCTCCATATATGGGTACCAGGAGTCTCCATATATGGTTAACTGGTCAGATATACATCACTGGCCAGACGGCCAAGACATGGTGCCGTCTCGACCTTTAGGGCAAGGCCGCTTGTCGCCCTGAGGCATTTTACTAGTTAGTGGGCGAGCACACTTTAGATATGTGTCCCAATCTCCCCAGGAGCCAGTCATTGCAATTTTTTTCATTTTCATTTTTTCATTTCATTTGAAAGCTGGGGATCATAGCTACAAAATGATATATTGGTTGTGGAGATTGACCCAACAGTTTTGAAGATATGGCTTATAGAATGATGCCATGCTGAAATAGGACTTTTGAGATATTCAAGTTTTAAATAAATTTCTAACCTGCAATGACCTGACTCCGCCACATGGGGAGCAATCTTCAATTCAATCTTCAATTCAAAGAAGCTTTATTGGCATGAGAACACAAACGTTTACACAGTGGTGGAAAAAGTACCAACATTTTATAATAAAGTAAAGTATCAATTCTGCAATGTAGAATCACTCTGTTACAAGTAAAAGTCCAGAATAAAAAATGTACTTGAGTAAAAGTACAAAAGTATTGGTATCCAAATGTACTTAAAGTACCAAAAGTAAAAGTACAAAATGTTTGAAAATAGCAGATCTACAAGCTCACAACGCGTCGCACCGCAATGCGTTGTGAGCTTGTAGATCGTCTATTTTCAAATAGCCTTGGTATAACATAGGGCTAAAGTGGTTTATGTATGTTTTAAACTTTAGTTATTGCTCTCTAAAAAGATAATGCCACAACAGCATCTCAAGCATTATTGGGCTAAATGTAAAGACGCTACAGTGCGCCAACCGTGAAGCAGTTTAACCAATTTGCTACATACGTCTACACAAACGGTCAGATTACAAAGATAAATTGCTTAGTGAAGGCTCACAGATGTCACCATAGGGTACGCTCCAGCAGAATGTCCCGTAATGATCGTATTATTTAATGAGGAGCATTTTAATCCGATCGGTCGTCGTTTCCTTAAAAAGGTATTAATGTATCTAAGTGCAGTACACCTCGCAACCGATGGGGTCGCATGGCTGAAAAACAACAGAAAATGGCATCTGATCGGATTAAAATGCAGTTTATTAACCCTTAAGTTCTGTTCAGATTCACTACACCTTCGTTCTGTTCGGGTCATTTTGACCCGGTGGATATTTGGTTTAAAAAACACAACACTAATATACATTTTAACTTAACAAATCATCATGATACATTGACTTTGACTCAATACCAAACAATTCATATGATATATTTGGTAAATGTTTGCATTTCTGCTTTGCTATATCACATTAAACACTGAAAGAGCTAGGCGTTTTCACTGATTTAGCTGAAATCCATGTAAAAAAAACGACTTCATTTAATACTGGGCAATATTGCTCATGCTTATAGGAAGGGGGGGAGGGTTCGGAATGGGGCTTCGGAAGGGGGGTGTTAGAAGTGGGGGTGACTGTGTGTCTGTGTTTTGGCATAATACTGTGTATTTCTGTGCTTCCGGGTCAAAATGACCCGAACAGCACTTAAGGTTCAAAAAATATGAGGGGGGTGTAGCATGGGTGTAGTGCAAAAATATTTTTTTTACATGTTCATCTCAGAAGAATCTTTAAGGCCAGTGAGTTTCAGGTGGAAACATTTTTAACTTCTACCTTTTTTTTCCAAATGAAAATGTAAAACGGGTCAAAATGACCCGAACAGCACTTAAGGGTTAAACAATACGAAAGATACGGGTAATTCTGCTTGAGCGTACCATACTGTGACATCTGTGAGACTTCAGTAAGCACGTTATCTTTGAAATATGAAGGTTTTTGTAGACGTACGTAGCAAATAGGATTAACTGCTCAACACGAGGTTGAAGTGAATTTATGACGTGTGCAACAGGGCTAACTGTGCTAAATGTAGCATAATCAGTGTTTGTGTAACTTGTGTAACTTCAGTCAGAAGGATTATTTGACCTGATAATAAAACACAATCTACAGGCTTAACCGCCTCGCGTTGTGAGCTTGTAGAAGAGAGCAACAATAGAGTTGGGTCACGTTTTATTTGTTTATAGCCTGCAGCTAGCGCTGCAGCTAGCGCTAGCTAACGCTAGCTAGCGTTAGCCGTTAGCCACTCATAGCCAGTCAACCAGAATAGTCTACTCTAAAGTCAACTTTCCGACGGCGAGTGAACGATTGCATTCCATCCATGTTTTCTTGGCTGTCAATTTATTGTCCAAAAAAACAAACACCCTGAACGTTAGAATTAGATAGTTTAGGACGACGCTGATCTATTCAATGCTAAGCTAACTCAGTGACAAAGGAAGCTTCCGCACCGGAGCTTCACAGAAGACAAACGCATACGTCACAGACGCCTCCAGGCAGGAACGGATCATTTCACCAGCGTAGAAGAAGAAACAGCGGAAGAACGGCGGAAGAATAATAAATAATAATACACAAAATCATACATTACGTGGTTAATAATTGTTCATTTGGAACACACGTGGCATTAAATTAATGGGATAAATACTGTGGGTTGCTTCGCTAAGTAATGGAGTCCCGATATTACCGCATTTGGCTACAAACGGCTAACAAAGGCTGGCTAGTTAGCATTTTAGCTAATATAAACTGGGAGGACTAACAGAATTATGTACCGATCTCTCACATTAATTAAAAAAAGTCTTATTTACATGCAGAGTTAAGCTCTGGCGTTTAAGTGAAATGTAGCCTAGATATTATGAGATGCTGTTGTGGCATAAAAAAAAAAAGAGCAAAAAAAAAAAAAAAATCATTTTGGCTACAGGGAATAATGACAGTCCCCGAGATGACTAGCTGCTGGGGGTGCTGGGACACATATTGTCATTATTGTGGGCTCGCCTATAAGGCGAGCACACTTTAGATATTGTCATTATTTATTAGTGTGGTTGCCCTTACAGGGCAACACACTATAGTTCTAGGGAAACTTTATTAGTGTGGTTGCCCTTACAGGGCAACACACTATAGTTCTAGGGAAACTTTATTAGTGTGGTTGCCCTAACAGGGCAACACACTATAGTCCTAGGGAAACTTTATTTATTCTTCCTTATTTATTCTAGATAAGACTTTTTTCGTCTCGTTTCACCGCCCAGAGTTTTTGCGCCACACACTCGCGCCATATGTCAAATCGACCGGCTTCATCGGGAATCGTGTGCTTATATTTTGCTAAGAGAAAAGTTGTATAGTTTAATTGATATGAATTTATTAGTGAATTAATTTTCCCCATTGACTTGAATGGGAAAATGCAAAAACTCACATTCAAATATTTTTCTCTCGCAAACCATAGGAGCTACAGTTTCAAAACTTGGAGAGGAGATTCATAATTATTGCAAGGATTAAATAAAAAATAATAGTGTCATTTGGCCTCATGGTGGCGCTATAACAGCCCACTTTACGTTTCGGCCTGTAACTCTTGAACCGTAGGTCGGAAAATTAAAATTCCTTTCCCCCTGGATTCCTTGGGTCATGACGCATCTCTCCATATAGGCCACGCCCATTTGCGTCAGGATAGATTTTCCGCCATTTTGAATTTTCGTCAAAACACACTTTTTGCTCCTTTTCCCACATATTTCCTCCAAATGTCACAAAAATCGGTACACAAGATCTCTGAACCCACGCGATAAACATATTCCAGCGATATTTCGATAGTCCATACAGTTCGTCCGGAACACGCTTCCGAAGTTAGCGAGAGGGGCCTGTTTTGCCAAAAATAGCCATAAATCATAAACGAAACATCCAGTCAACACCAAATTTTAACCACAAGTTGCGGGTGGGATATTCAACAAATCCCCAAAAGCATTTCCACTTCGACACTTAGGGGGCGCCACAAACGCACAAAACGTAACCGTTTCAGGCCAAAACGCGTTTTTCAGGGGGAACAACCCTCTCAAAACGAAACACAAACGATCTCGGGAGCAACGTGACAACATAATCGTCTTGTGAAACTCGTGGGAGGAGCCTATTTCTCTAAAACAAGAAACCGTATCCTTACATCAAGAACGCAGGATCCCAACGGCAGCTTTTCGAATCGCGCGTCGCACGGCCCCGCCGGTATCCGTCCCGACGTCGTCTCCCTCTGGCCTCGGCGTTTTCCTCGGGGTCCCGGAGGCGCATACCCGCCGCTCGCGCCGGGGCGGGTCGGGCAACCACACTCGCAATTTCCCAAATTGCACATTTTCTAGTTTATCTATCAGTCATGCAGTCAGTCAGTAGACGGGAACTTTGGTTCCTTTCTACTCCTACATACTTAGTGAGAAAATGAAAATTAAAACATCAATGTGTTCAGTTTACAGTGGCGAAGTGTGCTATTATTTTCTATAGCAATCGGCCAAATGGTGGCGCTGTAGGAAGCCTTCAAAAGTGCAAACTTTGAACAGATAGAGCTCATGCTCTGTTTGAGGTACAGCCATGAAACCTGTATACACATATGCGTCTCCTCATGCCGAACAACTTTTACGCTCTGACTTTTGACCTCTGACCTTTAGATCTCCCATAATTTGGAATTATATGAAAAACAGTAAAAATCTATCTCCTCCTCTTTTCGCGTTACGCTCACAAAACCTTTTTCACATGAACTTTGGACCAATACGGTCAAACTAGTCTCGGCGGATTTCTTTTTAAGTGAAATATTTTTTTTTAATAATTCAATCCATATTGCGGTTTTATGCAAATTATTCTTCGGCCTCTAAATCATACATGCAAAGTTACACGTTCATGGCATTTGTAGTATCACTGAAACCAATTTTATTCCAATCGGCCAAAGGGGGGCGCTATACGAAGCGTTTAAAAATTCAAACTTCAAACGGGCATAAGTCATGACTCGTTTTGTTTGAAGACATGCAACTTGTTACACGCGTGCTTTGACTCAAACGGAAGACATCCGTGTTGTTGTTAAGTAAGCTCCTCCCTTCGATTTTCCGCCATTTTGAGCAGTTTGTAAAACGCGTAAACCCGCTTTTATTCTGGAATTTTCGCTCCACGTGCACAAAACTTTTTTTACGTGAACTTTGGACCGATATCTAAAGATCTGTCAGATCGGATTTCTTTAAAATTGAAACATGCTTTTTTAAATAAATTCAATGACTATTGCAGTTTTATGCAAATTATTCTTCTGCCTCTAAATCATACATGCAAAGTAACATGTTCATGGCATTTGGCAAAGATGTAGAGTGTTAGTCCAAATATCACTAAAACCAATCTTACCCCAATTGGCCAAAGGGGGGCGCTATATCATTTTGAGCAGTTTGTGAAACGCTTAAACCCGTTAGGATTTTTTTTTGCAATTTGCATGAAACATTCTACACACAATCTAAGGACCTTTGTCTAATATGCCTATGAAGTGCACACACACACACAAAAATAATAATAATGAATATAGCTGCAAGCAGCGATAAAGTGGCCAAAGCCAAAAACACCTCAAATCATGAACACAGCCTGCAATGTGCGTGAAATCTTGCAAGCACATTCCCAATAGGTCAAGGAACAGATACCACCCTTCTTACATTGGCCTGTTATAGCGCCACCAGCGGGTCAACTTTTGCACAACACATTTTTGGAACAAAATGGACCAATCTTTGACGTCAGTAACGTCAAAGAGAGCACTGCCTGCGATCTTGACATTTTGTACTTTTATAGCCATTGTTTTCTGGCTTGAAGCGAGCCCACAATTGTTTCGAAGGAACAATATTTTTCTAGTTTATAGTCAGTCAGTCAGTCAGACAGACAGACAGTTCTCCTCAAAAACTTCGGTTCCTTTCTACTCCTACATACTTAGTGAGAAAATGAAAATAAAAACATCAATGTGTTCAGCCTACAGTGGCGACGTGTGCTATTATTTTATACAGCAATCGGCCAAATGGTGGCGCTGTAGGAAGCCTTCGAAAGTGCGAACTTTGAACAGGTATAGCTCATGCTGTGTTTGAGGTCCAGCCATGAAACCTGTATACACGTATGCGTCTCCTCATGCCGAACAACTTTTATGCTCTGACTTTTTACCTCTGACCTTTAGATCCCCCAGAATTTTGAATTATATGAAAAACAGTAAAAATCTATCTCCTCCTGGGATTTTTGCGATACGCGCACAAAACCTTTTTCACATGAACTTTGGACCAATACGGTCAAACTAGTCTGGTCGGATTTCTTTTAAAGTGAAATATAATTTTTTAATAATTCAATGGCTATTGCGGTTTTATGCAAATTATTCTTCGGCCTCTAAATCATACATGCAAAGTTACACGTTCATGGCATTTGGCAAAGATGTAGAGGGTTAGTCAAAGTATCACTGAAACCAATTTTATTCCAATCGGCCAAAGGGGGGCGCTATACAAAGCGTTTGAAAATTCAAACTTTAAACGGGCATAAGTCATGCCTCGTTTCGTTTGAAGACATGCAACTTGCTTACTCGCGTGCTTTGACTCAAGCAGAAGACATCTGTGTCTTTGTTAAGTAAGCTCCGCCCTTAGATTTTCCACCATTTTGAGCAGTTTGTAAAACGCTTAAACCCGCTTTTATTCTGGAATTTTTGCGTCACGTCCACAAAACCTTTTTTACATGAACTTTGGACCAATATCTAAAGATCTGTCAGATCCAGGCCTGGAATTTCGTCATTTTAGGGGCAAGGCCACTTGGCCTTTGGTGTTGTCCATTTTTTGAGGGCACAAAGGCCAAACGCCAGGGCAGGAAGGCCATCAAATAAATTGAAAAAATAGATTTTAGTCCAATTTGTAGAATTTAAGGGCCTAATCTGCAGTGAAATAGATAAATGAAGGTATTTACAATCTTATCCATGCTCAGCCCTGCAACATTCAAAGTCACTGGATTGGTTTAAAGATGGGGACTCGGGGGAGTAAAAATTTCTGAATCTCAACAAAAGACACTGGTGTCTACATGACAAGAAAGAGACACTGCTGTCTACTGTCTAGAGTGGTACAGTCAGCTGGGGTATTAAGGCCACTGTGGCCTAAGAATGCCATTTCTTTGAGGGGCACAAGGCCAAAAAGAGGGGCAAAAATGCAGCCATGGCCTTCATGGCCTCCATGAAATTCCTGCCCTGGTCAGATCGGATTTTTTTTTTAAATTGAAACATGCTTTTTTAATAATTCAATGAATATTGCAGTTTTATGCAAATTATTCTTCTGCCTCTAAATCATGCAAAGTAACATGTTCATGGCATTTGGCAAAGATGTAGAGTGTTAGTCCAAATATCACTAAAACCAATCTTACTCCAATTGGCCAAAGGGGGGCGCTATATAATTTTGAGCAGTTTGTGAAACGCTTAAACACGTTAGGATTTTTTTAGCATTTTGCATGAAACATTCTACACACAATCTAAGGACCTTTATCTAATATGCCTATGAAGTGCACACACACAAAAAAATAATAATAATAAATATAGCTGCAAGCAGCGATAAAGTGGCCAAGGCAGAAAAAGCAGGAAAGCAAAAAAGCATCAAGGGAAAGCAAAGAAGAAATCAAAGAAAAACTAGAAGCAGTGTTCTTCCGAACAGGTCTCCGGCAGGTCAGGTGTTTCTTTTTTTGGCCTAGTGGTGACTATAACAGGCCAAAGTGAAAAGGGTACCACGTGTTCTTGGGCCTTTCGCGGCAATCGGACGCTGCATGAGGGATTTGAGGCATTTTGTTCCAAAAATGTGTTTTGCAAAAATTGACCCGCTGGTGGCGCTATAAATGACAGAGACTCTGCCGATTTTACACTAATCGGCATAGTTATTGGTAAAAGCACAAATTGACCTCTACACAACATTTATGCAAAAGACTATATGCAACAGACATAACATTGTTCCAAAGAACTCCTCAAGGTTTTAACTCAATATCTTTATTTTCCAACTTTTTCATTAGTTGTCTTCTTTGTTGAAGAGTTGGTCATCAGGTTGTAAACCTTCAAAACAGAGGGTTAACAACCTAGCCATTTTCAACAAAGTAGGCATGTCTTTTAAATCACAATGTTTTCAAATAATTCAAGTAGTAAATGTCTTCAAATAAAGTTTTTAAACAAAGTTTTTAAACATTAAGTATTGTGAAGTCTGAACCCAAACCAGCACACGGAAACAGTTCTCAAGGTGAAAACGCAATAAGCGTTGTTTTATTCAAGGGTGCGTTTCCCTAAAACATGAAATAAAGTTCTTCCCAAAACCGGGGCTTTTAACTCAAAATATGCTTCTTTCCAGAACTTAACAAACAGGGGTTACATTAGAAAAACATGTTTAACAGTATGCCGTTGCTTCCATTAACGCATGCCATTTCTCTTCCAAGATTCAGATGCGGCTCCTAATTTGCCTACAATGGAAACAGATAGAACCACGATAAGCAATGTGGCAAAATACAGAGCAAATGTGCGACAGAGGAGAACATAGTGGAGTTTTGCTTACTGCTCGATGGAAGAGTCCCTTCGAGAGCCAGCTACACAGTGAAGCAGAGCTCGGTGGTTAAGAGACAAACATTTGGATTGCCTGACTCGGAGAAGCTGTGTTGCGGCCAGGTGCTGACAAATCAAACTGATTGAGAATGAAATTGGACTAGCACCATAGGCCCCTGGCTCCGCCAGTAGCTGCTAGAACAATGACAGTAATACATATTACAGATTAACCACGTAGTTACACGGAATCATGGACTACAGAATGTATGTCAACCCCTTTCCTTGTTCACCTTTGCACATGCATATTACCAGTAAGACTCCCTAATTGGGAGATAAGTGTCCGTCAGGTCGCATACACAAACTTTAGAAGGCAATCGTAGCCAATCAGGAGGTAATATGGGAAATTCATGTTGATGAAATGACTTGAGATACTGTGTACCGCTTTGCGTGTTTTAGGGCAAAATCTATAGGAGCGGTGTTGAAAATGTGTTTTGTAAAAATCAGCCTGATGGTGGCGCTAGAGGTGGGGCATGTGAGAAATCAGGGACGGAGGTTGTGATTTGACAATCAATTTGCGTGATTTTAGGCCAAAATCTGTAGGAGCATTGTTCAAAAATATGTTTTGCAAGAATCGGCCTCATGGTGGCGCTGGAGGGCCATGTGAGAAATCAGGCTGCCAAGGAGTGTGTGCAAAGTTTGGCATGGATAGGGGCAACGATGGCAGAGATATGAGTAGGGCAAAAGTGTGATGTCACATGGACAGACTGCCAGCCGGTGGAGGTTTTGATAGTAACTGCGACCTAACAGTCGCAATAATAGTCACATTTCTTTAGTTAAATGCCTACATTAAAAAGATGGGGCCACACCCCAAACAATAGTGGACACAGGCAATCATCCACAACTGCACATTCCTGACAATATAAAACACATTCTCACTGTAAACCATAGAACCAAAATAACAGTAAAACGGTAAAAGAGACCATACAAAACACAAGCAAACAGTCTTACCGGTTAACAGAGCAGCACACACAGCTTCCTCAACTCAGCAGTGTTTTGCTCAAACTGTTCAGATGGATTCAATCGGCCTACGCCCAACAAGCAACCATCTTAGCTGCTGCATTCTGGGAAATGTAGTTGTTCTGAAAACCAAACAATTAGATTCAGTTCACAGGCAAAAAAAACAGGGACAGAGGTTGTGAGGTTGTGAGGCAATCATTCACAACTGCACATTCCTGACAATATAAAACACATTCTCACTGTAAACCATAGAACCAAAATAACAGTAAAACAGTAAAAGAGACCACACAAAACACAAGCAAACAGTCTTACCGGTTAACAGAGCAGCACACACAGCTTCCTCAACATCATGCAACCAGCAGTGTTTTGCTCAAACTGTTCAAGTGGATTCAATCAGCCGACGCCCAACAAGCAACCCTCTTAGCTGCTGCATTCTGGGAAATGTAGTTTTTCTGAAAACCAAACAATTAGATTCAGTTCACAAAAAAATCAACTAACCAGCCGATCTACAAGGTTAAAACAAAATAAAGTCGACAAATCTGCTGATCTACAAGCTTGCCATTGAACTCAAAATACATCAATAATCAACTTATATCTACAAGCAATAATTACATTCCCGAAATGAATCTTTTTACATTCCAATCCCAAAACCAGAAACAAACATTTCTGAGCCATATGTTTTTACCAATTATCTTAGTCACACAGCCTCAGTGTCAATATCAGAGTTGGTCAGGTGGATCTAAAAGCCAAATATAGTGTCGGTTAATTGGAATAGCATTGAAATGAAATGTGTACAAACCTGCAGCAGCTCCAATGAGGTACTGAACAAGCTGAAGACAGACTGGCTTTATACGGGGTGTGGTGATTAACAATGCTCAGCAGCTGTGTCCAGGGGCGTCACAAGGGGTAGGAAAGTGGGACTGAGTTACTGGGGCCCAAGGTGGAGGGGCCCTAGTAACTTTATCTATTGACAAATAGCAGATATACAAGTTCACAGAGTGGCACCGAGTGCCGCACTGCGAGCTTGTAGATCTGCTATTTTTGAAAAGTTGTGAAAATGTGTGAAAATCTTTGAATATATGTATTTTTTAAGCGAACATTTCCAACTCAAATTTTGCTTCTGGGGGTCCCTGGAACTAAATATTTTGAGATCGGGGTCCGTGGCCAAATACATATCATTTTGGGGGTCCTTGACATAGGTTCTTGCACACATTTTCACGATTTTTCAAAAATAGCAGATATATCTGCTATATCTGCAGATATATCTGCTATTTTTCAATAGTTAACATTCATGGGGGGCCCGCAGTGAATCCTTGTACCCGGGGCCCAGAATTTGGTGTGACGCCCCTGGCTGTGTCTGATTGTGACTTAGGGACCGTGGTCAAAATATTGCATGTGAAAAATAAGAATATGTTCCATTTGAAAATAAAAAAGAAATTACTGTAATTCCAGCTGAACCCTGGGTTACAGTGCACAAGTGCACAGTGCACTAACCTACATTATTGCAAAATGTGACGAAAATTTGACTTTGCATGTATGTTTTAGAGGCAGAAGAATAATTTGCATAAAACCGCAATATGCATTGAATTATTAAAAAAGCATGTTTCAATAAAAAAAAATCCGATCTGACAGATTTTTAGATATTGGTCCAAAGTTCATGTAAAAAAAGTTCCGTGCACGTGACGCGAAAAATCCGGAATAAAAGCGGGTTTAAGCGTTTTACGAACTGCTCCAAATGGCGGAAAATCTAAGGGCGGAGCTTACTTAACAAAGACACAGATGTCTTCCGCTTGAGTCAAGGCACGCGTGTAAGCAAGTTGCATGTCTTCAAACGAAACGAGGCATGACTTATGCCCCTTTAAAGTTTGAGTTTTCAAACGCTTCGTATAGCGCCCCCTTTGGCCAATTCGAGTAAGATTGCTTTCAGTGATATTTGGACTAACCCTCGACATATTTGCCAAATGCCATGAACGTGTCACTTTGCATGTATGATTTAGAGGCAGAAGAATAATTTGCATAAAACTGCAACATTGAGTGAATTATTAAAAAATAATGTTTCGCTTTAAAAGAAATCCGCCGAGACAGATCTGACCGTATTGGTCCAAAGTTCATGTAAAAAAAGTTTCGTGCACGTTATGCGAAAATCCCAGGAGGAGATAGATTTTGACTGTTTTTCATATAATTCAAAATGGTGGGAGAAGTAAAGGTCAAAGGTCAAAAGTCAGAGCGTAAAAGTTGTTCGGCATGAGGAGACGCATAAGTGTATACAGGTTTCATTGCTGTACCTAAAACAGGGCATGAGCTACACCTGTTCAAAGTTGGCATTTTTCAAAGGCTTCCTACAGCGCCACCCTTTGGCCGATTGTTGCGAGCTTCGCGTTTTAGCCGTTTGGCATAGTCCTCTGCCATACTGCCGAGTTTCGTAAAAAGCGACTGCACGGTCTAGCCGCTAGAGAAAAAGTGGCGGAATAATAGTGCTGAAGTCCAATATCAATAAGTGGCCATTTGCCACTTCGTGGCCTTGGCCACTAAATATAGCTGCAAGCAGCGATAGAGTGGCCAAAGCCAAAAACACCACAAATCATGAACACAGCCTGCAATGTGCGTGAAATCTTGCAAGCACATTCCCAATAGGTCAAGGAACAGATACCACCCTTCTTACATTGGCCTGTTATAGCGCCACCAGCGGGTCAACTTTTGCACAACACATTTTTGGAACAAAATGGACCAATCTTTGACGTCAGTAACGTCAAAGAGAGCACTGCCTGCGATCTTGACATTTTGTACTTTTATAGCCATTGTTTTCTGGCTTGAAGCGAGCCCACAATTGTTTCGAAGGAACAATATTTTCTAGTGTATGTATCATAACTGACAAAACACTACCAAAAACACTGGTCCTTGTGTTCACTCTCTCCACCCATCTACTTTTCCCTGTCCTGTCCACCTACCATTGTCCCAGTGCTGACCTGCTACACTGGCGACGGCAGAGACTATCGGGGGACTGTTGCCAAGACCATCTCTGGGAAAACCTGCCAGAGATGGTTGGCCCAGTCACCTCACAAACACAACCGGACACCCGCAAGAAACCCAGATAAGTAAGAAGACCGAGCCAAACATCTATATGTCTGTCTGTCTGTCTGTCTGTCTGTCTGTCTGTCTGTCTGTCTGTCTGTCTGTCTGTCTGTCTGACTGTGTGTGTGTGTACAACCTAACAACTGTACCTACCTGCATATTGTTGACAGAGGCCTGGAGGAAAACTACTGTCGTAATCCAGATGGAGAGAGGATGCCATGGTGCTACACCACTGACCCAGAGAAACGCTGGGAGGACTGCCCGGTCCCCAGATGTGATGAAGGTAGCTCTGACTACAGATTGTTAATGCTCACAACAAATGATTTGTATTGATTACTTTTAGGACACATTATGCACTGAGAATGAATAACAAACCACTTAGCTATAGTAGTGGTTTTCAACCTGTGTGTCAGCGGTGGGAGAACTAAAGGATCAGAGGTCAAAAGTCAGAGTGTACAAGTAGTTTTTTCGCATGAGGAGACGCATATGTGTGTCCAGGTTTCATGACTGTACGTCAAACAGAGCATGAGCTATACCTGTTCAAAGTTTGCAATTTCAAAGGCTTCCTACAGCGCCACCCTTTGGTCAATTGTTGCGAGCTTTGTGTTTTCGCCGTTTGGCATAGTCCTCTACTATACTGCTGAGTTTCGTAAAAAGCCACTGCACGGTCAAGCCACTAGAGAAAAAGTGGCGGAAGAATAGAGAAAAAGTACAATATCAATGAGTGGCCTTTGCCACTTCGTGGCTTGGCCACTAATAATAATAAATATAGCTGGCCGCAGCGATAAAGTGGCCCAAAACGCCTCAAATCATGAACACAGTCTGCGATGTGCGTGAAACTTTGCATGCACATTCCCAATAGGTCAAGGAATAGGTGCCATCCTTCTCACATTGGCCTGTTACAGCGCCACCAGCGGGTCAACTTTTGCTTAGATTTTTGGAACAAAATGCCTCAAATCACTCATGCAGCGTCTGATTGCCATGAAAGGCCCAAGAACAGGTGGCACCATTTTTCACATTGGCCTATTATAGCGCCACCAGGAGGCCAAAAAAAACCTACCTGACCTGCCGGAGACCTGTTCTCGGAAGAACACTGCTTCTAGTTTTTCCTTTGATTTCTTTTCCCACTGTTCTTGCTTTTCCTGCTTTTTCCCAGCTGCTTTTTTCCTTTATTCCTACTTTTTCCCGGCTTGGCCACTATATCACTGCTTAAAGCTATATTATACCATAGTTTTTTGGCTTAAAGCGAGCCCACAATTGTTTCGAAGGAACAATATTTTCTAGTTTTTCGTATTTCTGGCCTAACCGTGCAGTTTTACTTTCCTTTTTTTTCTTTCTTTTTTTTTTATGAAACTCAGCAATATGTTAGAGCCTGGGCTATATGCCAAACGGAGATGACACAAAATAATGGAGCGGCATAGCATAACGATTGTGCACTTTTCGAAGAAAGCATGACATTTCTACCATACTGACCTACAAAGTCAGAGTCCAGTAACTACGTTTTCGGACACACCGACTTATTTGTGTCGCCCAAAGGTCAAATTAGCCTTCATGATATTGGGGGATGAACAATTAGCTCAAGAACAGATATATAATCAGTTTAATATCACTTTTATGCCTTTATCTCATTTGGCTGATCAGCTGTAACACTTTTAAACCCATTTTTCAGTGAAATTCGTGAACGTAGTTACTGCACTCTGTGCAATATGTGGAATTGTATTCTCCAGCATTTTCTGACTACAAGTGAGTTGCTACAGGCTGGGCATCTGGACCTGTGTAATGCAGTTGATATGGTCAGCTCTTTGAGGGGTTATGTAAAAGGCTTGCGAAATAACTTTGATATATTTGAGGCCCAATCTAAAAAAAAATCTCCAACAGTCTCAGAACTTTATAAAGGGGACACACAGAGATAAATAACACGCAAGGTTCAGGTGGATGAGTCCACAACACCTGAGGTTGACTTGACAAGCACAGAACAGTTCAGAACTGATGTATTTTTTGTTGTTATGGATAGGTTAAATTCAGAACTGGATCGTAGGTATGCGTCCTATAATGAACTCAACAACACTTTGGCTTCCTCAACAAAATCACTACTGTATCTGACCAAGAGCTGCGTAAGAGAGCAGCTGGTCTCCAGAAGAAATATTCAACTGATTTGCATTTAGACTTTGTGGAAGAGGTTGTATGATACTTCTAATGCAAGAGAGCTTTTCCTGTCCCTGAGGAAAAGACATACAGAGTCCCAGTTCCAGTCCTTCCAGCTCTTCCCAAATGTAGACATTGCTTTGAGGCTTTACCTGACATTACCTGTGACTAATGCAAGTGGTGAGCGCAGTTTCTCTAAGATGGCACTAATAAAGAATAGACTGAGATCAACAATAAGACAGCAGATGTTAAATAGTCTGACCATCATGTCATCTGAGAGTGACATGGTCCGCAAACTGGATTTTACTGACTTGATTAAGGATTTTAAATCCAGAAGGCACAGCTTCCAAAATGTTGGCCTAATTATTATACAGAAACTGTTTCTGTAGTGCCTTTGTATGGATATTATAGCTTATGGTTATATATTATTATTTTATATTTTTTCCCCTGTAAGTGTTATAATGAGCACATATTGCTTAAGCTTACACAGCTTGATTATTGAATGTGGAACACTTATTGTGTTATGATGAACACATCTTTATTGCTTTTGTATGGATATTATAGCGTATGGTTCAATACTTGCTCAGATATGGTTTGTATTTTCTTGGAAATATATTAAAGAAATAATACTTGTTCACTTCTAGACCAGTTAAAAAAAACTAAAAAAATTATTTTGTGATAAACAGCTTGCTTATATTTTGTATTTTCCCTGTAAGTTAGTGTTATGATGAGCACAGCTTTTAAGCTTACACTGTATCAATTACTGCAATTGTGTTATGATTAACACAGCTTGCTTATTGAATGTGGATCACTTATTGTGTTATGATGAACACAGCTTGCTTGGTCTTGTCTTGCTGTTTTTGTGTTCTGCTGTTACTGTGATTTTGTTATGAGAGCAGACAGTAGCACATTTATTTAGAATAAAGCATATTTTAATGTAAAACACGAGTGGCTTCATTCAGCACCAATGCACCATGGACAGCAACTCTGTCTGTCTTTCTGCTCTGTGTTCTCAATCTGTCTTCTTATAGTAGGGCAGGAGAGAGGGGTCTACCAGCACCCCAATGACATGTTTTCGAAACCTGTTTTTTTTGGACCGTTATGATGTCTAGTTATGATTTCTGCTTGTTGCCGTCGCCAACTAATACCCCATGGGGTTCATTTTTAACCTTTTCTCACAACTATTCCCAATCTGAACCATACAATGGTCATAACAGAAAATGCCATAACGCTTGATGTAAACAACCTACAGGGACAAATGAACACACTTTTCTATATGATTTTGACCCAGGGAATTCATAAAAGTGGTTATTTTTTACATTTAAGCACATCTTGACCCTATTTCAGGACAGAAACGGCGAAGAATAACCCAAAAATGTTCAAAACACGTCTATACTTCTCTTTGTACAGATGAATTAAGGTGTATTCTTTTGATACCACAGGTTTTTTAGGACCCTTATGATGTCTAGTTATGATTTCTGCTTGTTGCCGTGGTCAACTAATGTCCCATGGGGTTAATTTTTAACCTTTTCTCACATATCCCCAATTAGTGTGGGGATTTAGGGGAGCAAATGCTAATTTCGTGCAATTTTGACTTAAAGCGCGAAATTTTGCACAGATGTAGCCCAGGGCTTGCTCTAATGATTTAGCTAGGGCGCCCGAGTCTGCGACCTTCGGGGTCTCCACAGCGGTCAAATCAAGTTGGGCTTCCATTGACTTTCTATACAGGAGGAAAATACCCAGAAAAAGATTTTTTTTCTGGGTATTTAAGGAGGATCTGAGGGGTCTAACTAGGGGTTTGTCATGATGCTGAATCCATTGCAGGCATTTGTTTTGCACAAAAAACATTCAGTGGGCTAGAAATGGCCTTAGAAAACAATACACGTATGGGTGAGTATTCATGTTAGTCGGAGGCCTTAGGGTTTTTTTTTCTCGTGCTAATCAGTCTAAAAGTTCAAGATTTTGCACAGATGTAGCTCAGGGCATGCTCTAATGATTTAACTAGGGCGCCCGAGTCTGCGACATTCGGGGTTGCCACAGCGGCCAAATCAAGTTGGGCTCCCATCGACTTTAGTGATGAAAAGTGATGAGTCATCACTTTTCAGAGTTGTGTGGGTGCTGTGGCGACCCCGAAGGTCGCAGACTCGGGCGCCCTAGCTAAATCATTAGAACATGCCCTGAGCTACATCTGTGCAAAATTTTGAACTTTTAGACTGATTAGCACAAGAAAAAAAAACCCTAAGGCCTCCGACTAACATGAATACTCACCCATACGTGTATTGTTTTCTGAGGCCATTTCTAGCCCACAGAATGTTTTTTGTGCAAAACAAATGCCTGCAATGGATTCAGCATCATGACAAACCCCTAGTTAGACCCCTCAGATCCTCCTTAAATACCCAGAAAAAAAATCTTTTTCTGGGTATTTTCCTCCTGTATAGAAAGTCAATGGAAGCCCAACTTGATTTGACCGCTGTGGCGACCCCGAAGGTCGCAGACTCGGGCGCCCTAGCTAAATCATTAGAGCAAGCCCTGGGCTACATCTGTGCAAAATTTCGCGCTTTAAGTCAAAATTGCACGAAATTAGCATTTGCTCCCCTAAATCCCCACACTAATTGGGGATATGTGAGAAAAGGTTAAAAATGAACCCCATGGGACATTAGTTGACCACGGCAACAAGCAGAAATCATAACTAGACATCATAAGGGTCCTAAAAAACCTGTGGTATCAAAAGAATACACCTTAATTTATCTGTACAAAGAGAAGTATAGACGTGTTTTGAACATTTTTGGGTTATTTTTCACCGTTTCTGTCCTGAAATAGGGTCAAGATGTGCATACATGTTAAAAATAACCACTTTAATTAATTCCCTGGGTCAAAATCATATAGAAAAGTGTGTTCATTTGTCCCTGTAGGTTGTTTACATCAAGCGTTATGGCATTTTCTGTTATGACCATCGTATGGTTCAGATCGGGAATAGTTGTGAGAAAAGGTTAAAAATGAACCCCATGGGGTATTAGTTGGCGACGGCAACAAGCAGAAATCATAACTAGACATCATAACGGTCCAAAAAAAACAGGTTTCGAAAACATGTCATTGGGGTGCTGGTAGACCCCTCTCTCCTGCCCTACTATTACCTTCATTGTAAGGGAGAGTGTTTTCTGCTGGTGATTCAGTCTGAGTGTATCAAAGGGTGCGTTCGTAAATGCGCCCCGTTTGTGGTTAGGGTTAGGGGTTATGGTTAGGTTTAGGCATAGTTTTACTGAGGTTAAGTTTAGGGTTAGGGTTAGGGTTAGGGTTAGGGTTAGGCATAGTTTACTGAGGTTAGGGTTAGGATTAGGGTTAGGTTTAGGCACTCACTACACTGAGCACACACCCGGTGCGCATTTCCGAACGCACCCTTTGATACACTCGGACTGAAACACCAGAGGAAAACACCATCCCTTCATTGTAAAGCCCTGAAAAGCGACATAACCACAGAAACACATTTTGTGCGCGCACACGAGGGCGGGGGGCCTCTTTATTTCCCCTTGCCCAGGGGCCTCATGTCATCTAAATCCGGGCCTGTGTGTGTGTGTGTGTGTGTGTGTGTGTGTGTGTGTGTGTGTGTGTGTGTGTGTGTGTGTGTGTGTGTGTGTGTGTCTGTGTGGTCTCTCTGTAATGAAACAGCTCCGTGTGGAGTTCCATCCATCAGGCCTAGGGTCAAAGGTTACACCAGCAGGATCGTTAATGGACAGAATGCAGTGTCTGGCTCCTGGCCCTGGCAGGTGTCTCTGCAGGTAATGCTGTCACACTGTTAGCCCAGGGCTACTCAACTTAAGTGCCTATCCCGAACTAATTTGGGATTAAAGAACCGGGCTGTATCTCCAACTTTATCGCCCACAAGCGTCACCCTGTAGACAATATGCCTTCCGGTGTGTTCCAAGATTTCTAGCGGAAGTCTGCGTTTAACGGGCATTACGTCATGCGGTGCGGGTCTGTTTACATTCCCCAGCGAAAAAACAAAAATAGATTGTAGCTCTTAACTCACTCTTAATAGGTGTAACATTGCTTGAATCAATGTTTTTGTATGTATATTGTTTATTGCGAGCGCAACAGACGGAGCAGGAGACGTAGACCAGAGTTAATTTCGTGCAGGGAATATGTTTGCAGGAACACCGCACCGTGAAAAAATACAGCTTCCGGTGAAATTCCTACGGCAGAAGTTGAACGCTTTCTGCCTTCTATTGTCACCAGGCTTTTCTCTTCGGAGATGAGTAAGCCTGGCTACGCGAGGCTACCACAGAGTTATCTCCAAAAAACACTTGGATCGCATGCTAAAACTAGAAAAGAAAATTTCTAAGAAATTTTAAGTGTGCCTGCAGCTTGCTAAGTGTGTGCAACCTTGTGTAGCGGTTGGTGTTAGCATTAGCGTTAGATTAGCATTAGATTTTTTAACATTAGCATTTTTTGCATTACCTTTAACATTATCGACTGAACGACAAACGGTTCATGAGATATAGGGTCACTTCCTGTTTGGTGAGGGGCACTTCCTGTTTGGTGAAATAGGCCCCAATTAAGGTTAAGGACTCTTAATCAAGTCATTTGACGTCTCCCACAAGTTTGTGCGACAAACGGTTCATGAGATATAGGGTCACTTACTGTTTGGTGAGGGGCACTTCCTGTTTGGCGAAATAGGCCCCAATTAAGGTTAAGGACTCTTAATGAAGTCATTTGACGCCACTCACGCGTCTGTACGACAAACGGTTCATGAGATATAGGGTCACTTCCTGTTTGGTGAGGGGCACTTCCTGTTTGG
>NC_137814.1:59505926-59568426 GCF_963921795.1 Nannobrachium achirus
TGTTAGGGAGCCCGCCTGGGAAACCAGAGCCTCTGGTTGGCCCTGGTTCGATTCCATGCCAAGGTAGCAATGTCAATGTGTGTCCGTGAGCAAGACTCTTAGCCCCAATTTCTCACACGCTCCTTGTGGGCAGCAAATCAGCTAGGTTGGGAAAATACTTAATTTCCTGACCAAATAGGTGTAGGCCTATATAATATATACTGCTCAAAGAAATGAAGGGAACAAAATGTTCCCTTAATATTTTGAGCAGTACTACAGTATACTATACTCAAATAAATTCAAATAAATTAAGGGAACATTTTGTTCCCTAGGTTGGGAAAATACTTAATTTCCTGACGAAATAGGTGTAGGCCTATATAATATGTACTGCTCAAAGAAATGAAGGGAACAAAATGTTCCCTTAATATTTTGAGCAGTACTACAGTATACTACACTCAAATAAATTCAAATAAATTAAGGGAACATTTTGTTCCCTTCATTTCTTTGAGCAGTATATATATATATATATATATATATATATATATATATATATATATATATATATATATATAAATTAAGGAAACAAACACATTATTATTATTACATTTTTTCTCCCTTTTCTCAATTCAAATGAGCTGTCTTGAGAAAACATGCATACACCTAGCAAGCATAAACATTAACATAAAGTATGTAGTCTAGTACATACCACTGACCATTTGAAATACAAACAGTAACAAGGCAGCAGATCACCACTGCCCCTTAGTGGCGGACAGTTGAAAATCACATGACGTGCATGACCTGCCTGACATGCCTGATTAATTGTCCCAGGAAATGTGACAAGGTCAACCAGAGACAACGGGTAGATACATTTTGTGAAATCTTGATAAAGGGAATTCTCTGTCTCCTCCTCTCCTCTACACGGTGCCGACATGATGGCTGCTCTGCCACGGACTATCCGAGAGACTGTTTGTTGGCAACATGTGGTGCGCGGCCCCAACAGGATCGGCTAGGAGCGGAGGAGGTCGGCGCTCCAAGGAGCGGAGGAAAATCCTCGCTCCGAAGCCGCTCAGACCTATTTGAAAAGTCGCTCGCTCACGCTCACGTCAAAAACGGCCCGCGCCGCTCGCGCTCCACTCCGCTCGTATGCTCTGCACTGCAGCGTCACACGAAAGCATCAAAAGTAGCAGATCCACAACGCCAAGTGGCAGAGATGATGTGATCTTTATGACCATAGTTCTCTCCTGTTGTGCTCTGTGTTCCACAGAGTATCCTCGCTTCCTCCAGCAGGCGGTGATGCCTCTGCTAAGTAATGCCCAGTGTAAACAGACGTATGGGGGGAACAGCATCACTGACTCTATGATCTGCGCCGGAGCCTCTGGAGCGACGGACTGCAGGGTAACCATGTTATTCTGTATTCTTTATTAGGATCACTATTACCTTCCACAATGTGGCCACTAGTCTTCCTTTGGTCCACATAAAAACCTATACAATAAAAACATACAATAGATAAAGTTGACTAAAACAAAAAAGTGAAGTCGCTCTGCATTTAAAACAGAGACAACAATAACCAATAAAGTCACAAATACAGACTGTTCACAAAATACACAGATATATATATTTTAATTAAATAAGCAATAGTGGAAGAAAACATACTTATTATTATCTATAAAGGACTCATCATGTTTAAGTAACTTTTTAAAAGAAAATCTACTTCTGGTGTGTTGGGGTGCCAAAGCAGAAAAAGCTCTATGAAGAAGAGTTTTCATCATACTATTTTGGTCGTGGTTTGCAAAAGCCTAATTTGTATAGGGTTGATGGATTTTTTTAAACCCAAGGGCCCCCCCTACTGGTGACAGTGGCGACATTCATTTTGTTTTCAATAAATTCAAATAACCGCTCTACATATAAATTCATAGGTTATTATATGTATTTTGTCATTTCCAATATATTCGTCTTTAATCTCCTAATCTATGAGCCACCCTACAGCAGTACAGGGCTCTTTTGATCTGAAAACCCATGCAGTCTAATTTTGCTCGTGGTGGTTTGGCACCACCAATGACCTGAGCTCACTTGCTGAGTGTAATGTTCATGACAGAAACCTCAATATAATACCTGTTCATGAAAGAAGTTGTTCCAAATCTATATCAATAGTTTTCCTGTTTACCACTGTTGTAAGGACACAATGTGACATAACGGTAGCTCTGTTTAACACCATGCCGTACCTCCTCCAATGGTATATATGTTCCCCTTTTTCAACTGTTTTTATTATATTTTGCACTTTCTTTGGCAATTTTCTTTTACCTTTATGCTAATTAAGATCCTTTGAATTGAACTGAATTGAGCTTGTGGATCAGATATATCTCTGATCTAATTGGTCTTATGAGCTATGGCTGCGTGTTTCCTCTAGGGTGACTCCGGTGGTCCTCTGGTGTGTGAGAGAGGCGGGGTGTGGACTCTGGTGGGAATCTCTTCCTTTGGATCCAAAAGCTGCAGCGGTCGCTACCCTGCCGTGTACGCCCGCGTGTCCAAAGTCAGGAGGTGGATCGACCAGACTGTCAGATCCAACTGAAGAGTCCACACTCGCTGAATGTACCAAACATTTTAGTTTTGTACACACAACATTTTTATTCTTTGTATTTTTTCTTGCTTGATCTCCTCCCCAGCCCTCTTCTTCCCTTTCTTTCTTCAGGGAAATAACAATAGGATGGCAATGATGCACAAAACCTGTGATGTGACAATATAGCTGATTCTGATTCATGCTTACAAATACCACTAAATATACAACATGCTTACATAGTGAGTGTTTGATCATGAGGTAATATACATTCTAACAGTTTTAAACAGTTGCTGTCATCTACTAACTGGTGCAATGATTTGTCCATCTGTAAGTACATTTTGCATGAAGTAAACTCTTTAAGCATCAAATGTATGACTTTGTTTGCATATGGGGAGGGTTCGTGAGGGGAGAGGAGTGGGCAGATGAGATGATATGCAACTAATTTAAATAAAAAGCAGGTGAGGTAACAATACAGAACACAATATGAGTGCATATTGTCGTGGACTTTAGTACACCTTCTGTGGTGTTTAGGGATGGAGCTCGTATTGATATTGAGCACTTATCGATCCTGTTTATTGAGCCGGGCTTTTATCGAGCCCACTAATGAGTGTTTTCTAATATTTTGTGGAAAGACGTGAGACGACAAATTGGCCTGTTGTTGTGAGTTTGGGCTGACCACCATGAACGTGACAAATAACAAAAGTAAAAAATATTGAATATTATTAAAACAATCTTCCATTAATGGGAAATTATAGCTAAATGGCTTGAATATTATGATCTGTAATACTTTCTTGATCACCTCTTGTCTTGATTGTTTAAACATGACCTCATAAGCCCAAAGCATATTGATACCAGGGACTGAATTTGTTATGGAGTTTGTAACAGGCACAAGCTCCATCCCTAGTGGTGTTGGAGGAGAGTGGGTGGAATAATACCACGATATGACAAGCAATATCCACTTCAGGATGTTTACTGACAGAATGGCAGGTTAAATCATCAACAGGCAATAACAACAGCACTTCCCTGACAGGTTCGCACTTATTATCAGCATGCAGGTAGACTCTCAAATAGCTCACTCACTGCTGTAAGGCACTTTGTAATACATGCAGTCTCTGTCTGTGGCTGTCAGTCACTGGCAAAGAGTACAGACAGATTATTGCGACCGTAGGTCGCATTTACTATCAAAAGCTCCACGGGCTGTCTGTCAGTCCGTCAGTCAGTCACACTTTTGCCCTGCTCATATCTCCACAACCGTTGCCCCGATCCATGCCAAAATTTCCACACAAACTCCTTGCCTGCCAAACTACAACCTCCAAGGACCCCCGGAGTTCCAGGGACCCCCAGGTCCCTGGGGGACCCCCAGGTGTAAAAACATTACCACATACACGTCACACTTTCCCCCTACTCATATCTCGGCCACCGTTGGCCCGATCCATGCCAAAATTTCCACACAAACTCCTTGCCTGCCAAACTACAACCTCCAAGGACCCCCGGAGTTCCAGGGGGACCCCCAGGTCCCTGGGGGACCCCCAGGTGTAAAAAAAATACCAAATGTGCAAAAATGACCAAATGACCACCCCCACGGGGCTGCTCATGGGGAATTCCCGGGGACCACCCACTCCTGGTACTCCAGAACGGATGCAAAAGTGGTGGCGCCCCCAGTGGAGGACCCCCTCCACTGCAGCTCACATAAAATGCCCTAACTCGGCCTAGGAGCGTATGGGAGAGCCGGGGCCGGTACCTATTCGTCTGCCAAGGCAACGCGGAGACCCCACCCCTCATTTCTCACATGGCCCTCTCCTAGCGAGACCTACGGTCGCTTATCTCCCGATTAGGGAGTCTTACTGGTTCACTCTATACGTCCAGACACTCTGGGATCTGGAAGGCAACTCACTAAACAGGTGAGCTGCACAGATATACATGGGAACTCACTGTGTCTGTGAGCCAATAAGAACGCATTACGTTCAGTAAACACACACACAATAGGCTGGGAATGCTGTAGCTAGGAATAGGCTGGCATTTGTTACAAAGCTCTGTGCTCTGATAAAGTTTTGCTTGAGAGCCGCAGTAGAATTTTTTGAACTAAGCTGTTGTTTTGCATAGAGTGTTATGTCTCTCACATTCCAAAACCAATTTGCTTTAGTATTGTCTAAACAGGATCTTCAAAACACTCAATAGATGTCCATGAAGACTTTTAGAACTGTCTGTGTCTCAAATCAATGTCTCAATTGAATCAGAGCTAGCCTGGTAGTGGGCAAGCCTGCTGTCTACTGGCCTACCCCTTATAGTCAGCAGGAACACAGAACCTATTCTCTGTCTGGCCTGCTTGCCTTAGCCTAGTAGTAAACTAGACTCCTCCTGAGAGTCTGGTTTACGAGGCTACGCTTGCCTATCTGTTAAACTAAGCTTTCGACCCCACTGCAGCATAAACCAGCTGTATGGTCTCCACACCTTAGTCAGAGGTTTCCCACTGGACCTGGGATCCCACAAGACAAACATCTGGTCAGACCGTCTCGTTGCCCGGGTCTTGTCCACGCGTGCCCTGAGGGCTCGGACCGGACACCGGAAATGTAGCCTTTTATCCTTGCATGCATGGGATCCTAGCCATAAATTATAACTTCCAGTAGAGGGTGCTAATATGCGGAGGTTACGTCTCTCCTGGAGTTATAACGCAGAGTAAAATAGCTCTCGCTGGTTGAGCCTCCATGTCCCTAATCGCCTCAAAACATGTTTAAATCATGAAGTTGCTCACCTCATCGTCGAAACAGCTTTATATCTACCGATGAGCCCACTCGTTGGCATGTGTTAGTCCATATGTTTCTAATAAATTAATGTTTACTAAAACTTCTTTGAGTCTCATCGCTTTCCTTGTTTTTGAACTGCTTGGGTAAAATGGCCGAACATATCACGCGAGATGAGTAAATAAAAGCCTGGCTACGCGAGGCTACATATCACGTGACGTTGATCGCCGTTGCGATTTGCTCATACTAGGACATGACGTTTTTGTATGCGGAAGTATTCCAACGTTCTGTAGTTCTGAAGCGCTCTGTATGCGGAAACATTCCGACGAGGAAACGCGAGTCTCAGAGAAGTTTTAGTAAACATTAATTTATTAGAAACATTTGGACTAACACATGCCAACGAGTGGGCTCATCGGTAGATATAAAGCTGTTTCGACGATGAGGTGAGCAACTTCATGATTTAAACATGTTTTGAGGCGATTAGGGACATGGAGGCTCAACCAGCGAGAGCTATTTTACTCTGCGTTATAACTCCAGGAGAGACGTAACCTCCGCATATTAGCACCCTCTACTGGAAGTTATAATTTATGGCTACATGGGATCCCATGCAGTGCTCTTGGGTATAGGTACGATCCCAGTCGTAACGTGAACGCCGAGACCGTTTGAGCCATCTTGCTCTCTCCAGGACCACCAGCAGCCCCATCACCCTGCTGGTTTGCCATGTTGAGCATCATGGCCTCCTTGTGCCAAGTTCCTTCAACTGTTCGAGCGAAGGGGGCCACCTCGATCGACTCTTTGACTGAAGTGTTTTAAAAGATTAAAACAAAAAACACAACTAAAAAATGTATGTACATCTGCCATTGGCAATAATAACACTCAGAGAAGGATTCATGTGGAAGGTCGTCTCATTGAGCCTAATGTTGGTGTTAACTCACTGAATGCCACCCTTTATTAAAAATCTACAAAACTGGTGCCATCCATTTTGTTTAATTTTACCTTTTTATGGGGGCCAAAATCATATTTTGTACTTAAATTACATAATATAAATCTATGCTTCTATCGAAAGCCACACTACCCCTCTTACAAAGGAAAAAATGTATATTTATATATATATATTATCATTAGATTTGGGCTTCAATAGAACATGTGTAAGATGTCTTGATCATTATGTCATGTTTATGCTGTCAATGGGACTCTGTGTTCTCTAGAGTGCAATGGCCTTTGAAAACCACCAGGTGGTGATCTCCTACTATCTGATCAACAAATAGAAGAAGGAAGAGACACGTCCATTTTTTTTTTTGATCGGGCCTAGTTGTTTACATTTTGGCCAGGCCTTTTTGCTAACATGCTATAACACTTCCGAGCCAGCGATCGCTATCAAGGGCTCGTTCAATCGCTGAATGGATGGCACGGTCAGAACCGCGTTAATTTTTCGAGTGTTTTGAGTACTTATACTTCGTCTGGGAAGCACGAGAAGTGTATAAACGAACGTTTATTATTAACATTAAGAGTAATAAATGAACGTGGAATTCAACTTGCCGTCACACTTTTGCCCTGCTCATATCTCCACAACCGTTGCTCCCATCCATGCCAAATTTTGCACACACACTCCTTACCTGCCAAACTACAACCTCCAAGGACCCCCGGAGCCCCAGGGACCCCCAGGTCCCTGGGGGACCCCCAGATGTTAAAAATGACCAAATGTGCTCACACGTCACACGTCACACTTTTTCCCTGCTTATATCTCCGCACCCGTTGACCCGATCCATGCCAGATTTTACACACACACACACACACACACACACTCCTTGCCTGCCAAACTACAACCTCCAATGACCCCCGGAGCCCCAGGGACCCCCAGGTCCCTGGGGGACCCCCAGATGTAAAAAATGACCAAATGTGAAAAAATGAACAAATGACCACCCCAACGGGGCTGCTCACGGGGAATTCCCGGGGACCACCGACTCCTGGTGCTCCAGAACGGATGCAAATGTGGTGGCGCCCCCAGTGGAGGACCCCCTGCCACCGCAGCGCACATAAAATGCCGTAACTCGGGCTAGGAGCGTCCGGGAGAGCCGGGGCCGGTACCTATTCGTCCGCCAAGGCAACGCGGAGACCCTACCCCTCATTTCTCACATGGCCCTATTGTAGCGCCACCTTCAGGCCGATTTTTAAAACACATTTTTGGACACTGCTCCTACAGTTTTTGCCCTAAAATCACGAATATCACTACACAGCATGTCTACACTCATGTCATCAACATGGATCAGGAACATTTTGGAAAAACAAATTTTTGCCCTATTTGTGGAGATAAGCCACCTACGGTCGCTTATCTCCCGATTAGGGAGTCTTACTGGTAGAATGTTTCCTCATGTTTGCTCTTTAGCTACGACCACAGCCATGGGGAGTTACGCCAGGGCTCCACTGCAGCCATCGGGCCTCAATAATTCTATAACAAAGCAAGCAAATCTGACAAATTGTGCATTTCTCTATATTCTGAGAGTCAGACAATATAAGGTATTTTAATTGCGACCGTAGGGAGCTACTTACTGTAGAAACCTCCACCGGCTGTCCGTGGCTGAGTCAGTCAGTCCGTCCGTCCGTCACACTTTTGCCCTGCTCATATCTCCACAACCGTTGCCCCCATCCATGCCAAATTTTGCACACACACTCCTTGACTGCCAAACTACAACCTCCAAGGACCCCCGGAGCCCCAGGGACCCCCAGGTCCCTGGGGGACCACCAGATGTAAAAAATGACCAAATGTGCTCACACGTCACACGTCACACTTTTTCCCTGCTTATATCTCCACACCCGTTGACCCGATCCATGCCAGATTTTACACACACACTCCTTGCCTGCCAAACTACAACCTCCAAGGACCCCCGGAGCCCCAGGGACCCCCAGGTCCCTGGGGGATCTCCAGATGTAAAAAATGACCAAATGTGCAAAAATGACCAAATGACCACCCCAACGGGGCTGCTCACGGGGAATTCCCGGGGACCACCGACTCCTGGTGCTCCAGAACGGATTCAAAAGTGGTGGCGCCCCCAGTGGAGGACCCCCTGCCACTGCAGCGCACATAAAATGCCGTAATTCGGGCTAGGAGCGTCCGGGAGAGCCGAGGCCGGTACCTATTCGTCCGCCAAGGCAACGCGGAGACCCCACCCCTCATTTCTCACATGGCCCTATTGTAGCGCCACCTTCAGGCCGATTTTTAAAACACATTTTTGGACACTGCTCCTACAGTTTTTGCCCTAAAATCACGAATATCACTACACAGCATGTCTACACTCATGTCATCAACATGGATCAGGAAGATTTTGGAAAAACACATTTTTGCCCTATTTGTGGAGATAAGCCACCTACGGTCGCTTATCTCCCGATTAGGGAGTCTTACTGGTGTAATTACTGGTAAGTTTACTCCTAAATATGCAAAATAGAGGCCACCATTACAAAAAAATGGTTTAGTACTCAAAATGGGTTAGGGGGCACGGTGGCACAGTCGGTAGTGTGGCTGATCAAATGAATAATATCTAAATATTGAATAAAGCTACTCAAAAACTGTCTGAGGTACACACAAAAGTGTTTTAAAGAGGGGGTCAGGGTGGGCAGTCGGTAGCGATGTCACCACCTCACAGCTGGAAGATCCCAGGTTCGATTCCCGCTGTGGACTCTATGGGCGCTGGGGGTGTGTTCTCTCCTCCGCATCAGCAGTGCCCAGTTCAGTGGGGTTGGCAAAAGCCGACTCTGCCACTGTGACCGCCTCTCTGAAACATTTCTGGGGTCATTTTCATGGCTCCTCTGACTGTTGTGAGCACCTCAGACAGTTTTTAAGTAGTTTTATTCAATATAGATATTGGTTTGATCAGTATACAAGCAAATACAAGCTGTTGTTTTAAAAGCCAGTATACAAGCTCACAACACATTACATCATGACATGTTGACTTGAGAGATTGTAGATCTGGTATTTTAGACATTTCAGAAATGTTTCTAATTATTTATTTATTTATTTTGTATTTAATGACATTCCCAGGGTTAAATGAGGTTACCTATTCTGTAGAAAACCTTAGGACTGCCAGGTGGGACAGGCATTAAATGTGGCATGATGGAAGTCTATTCCATATTTGGGATTGCAATAATAGGGTCTCAACAGTAGAGTGTTTCCATCGCACATTACATGAGCCAGAGGGCAGAGGTGAGTGGCTGTGTGTCATATGGTTATTGTAGAGATAGCTGGCTTTTCAGAGGACAGTTGGGGTCACGTCAGATCAGGTTCTACCTTATCAATCCAAAACTATTTTTGGTTTGATGCTTTGATAGTCATGGTTTCTTTCCATTACGGCGATATCTTCATGAGAAATCTTTGATCGTGATGAGGAAGTCTTAGACCTTGCATAGTTGTGATGTAAGATACGTGGAACAATGGAAATAGAAAGGTCATGTACTGTACATGACATACCGATCATACAGATAATGAAAAGGGCTTGACAGGAATGCAGTGTCATGTCTACTTTCATGCAATGGCCCCCAACTTTAATCATTCAGAGTTGAGCAAATGTATAAGCTGGAGGTCTTATGGTGGACCGACCCTACTGAATATAGGCTGTGGATCAATGGTTTCCACTGATTTTCTTTTTTTTTTTTTTATATTTTTTCCCACGGTTTTTGCAACCCATATTTCTCACCTGGTGCCAACTACCTAATCTGTAGTCCTGGTTCCCTCGCTCTCCCCCTGCCGCGCCAGGGAGGTTGGGGAGCACCTGGCTGGCTAGGGGGAGGTAGTATAGAAACCAAGACTACTGCATGTTTTTGTGAGGGCATATACCCAAGGAGACACGGGGAGAACATGCAAACTCCACACAGAAAGGCCCTATCGCCAACCCCAGCTAGGGTGTCCACCTAGGGTTTCCACTGATTATGATTGTGGAGTGTTATTATAGTAGTTATATATTGTTATTCTTGGACACTTTGAAAAACTTTGTTTCAAACTTTTTCAACAAGCTTTACCTGTCCTGTCCTGTCCTGTCCTGTCCTGTCCTGTCCAGTCCCCCCCCCCCCCCCCCACATTTTTCTTTTCCTGCACCATTTTCCAGTCTGCTTAATGCCTAGATTGTAAATTGTAACTATGCTTCACACCTATCCACAACATGCCAACACACACATACACACACACACACACACACACACACACACACACACACACACACACACACACACACACACACACACACACATTCATCTCTCACACAGAATGAAATGCACCGCTCCACTCTATCTCGCTGGCTCTCCCACTTTGTATACCCTCGCATGCTGGACTTAAATGGTGTCATTGTCTGACCACAACTGCACTCGATGAATCCGTTGAAGGGGGTAAAAAAAGATTGAAAGCACGTTTCTATTTTCACAGAATTGAGGCAGCTACCCGTATTATCTTTCAAGCTATGAAATACCTATGAAATAGCTATGAAATACCAAGTTATATACCACTGCAGCAGTATCAGGTGGGGGCCCCCATGGAGCGTGTCGGTGTGGACTTTGTTGGCCCATTTCCCATTACTGATGATGGGAACCGCTACAAGTGTCCAGAGCGCAAAGACCACAGCTGAGTGGCTGGTATGTGAGATGTTCTGCCGGTTCGGTGCACCTGAGGAACTGCACAGTGATCAGGGGCGGAACTTTGAGGCAGAGGTGTTTGCCAAGGTATGCCAACTCATGGGGGTGAAGAAAACTCGAACGACACTGATGCCATCGTGTACAGGTACCATGTGCACGTGTGCATGCGCGGCCGCGCGCTTATCCAGGAAAGAAAAAACAATGTTATGAGTGACATACAAACAGTATGAGGAAACAAACTGTCTACTATCAAATCAATCTGTTTCTCACGCTCACACACCAACACACGCACGCACGCGCGCGCACACACACACACACACACACACACACACACACACACACCCACCTGTGTCCTCTTAGTCCCTCAGACAATCCCAGTGTTGATTTATCTTTGAGTTCACCTGTGTGTTGTTAGCCCCTGTCTATTTAAGTCCTGTGTGTGCATTGTTTTCTTGTTGGTCCGTAGACCTATGTCGAGTGAGTTTGTACCTGTGGAGTTCTGTTATTCTGTCTACTTATATAGGGGAAAGTTAGCCTATTGCTACATAAATCTGGGAACTAAATCTAAATCACTAGCTTTCTTCACAAATGTGTTCATAAAGGTTATTGGGTATCCCGAGGGCCTGGGATTAAAGGGGGGAAAATAAAAAAAATGTCCAATATGAACGTATGAGGTGTGTAATTTGGGTATTTTGGGGTTGCTGAATCCATTCCAATCATTCGTTTTCAGTTAAAATGACTCCTTGGCCATAAAATAGGCCACAGCTACTTTTGTCTGTCCATGAGACATATAATATTGGCAATAAAAAAAAAGTTGGAGTAGGGTTTGAATTCATGAAAACTAATCAAGATCAGGTGGGTAAGGACATATCATGACACAAAGGATAACATGATACAATCTGACAAGGAACACTCAAACACAGGGTTTAAAACAGGGACTAACTAGGACACAGGTGAACTCGAATGACATGATTGGTTAAGCCTTAGCCAATTAGGCCTTTTTTATGGCCAAGGAGTCATTTTTACTGATAACTAATGGTTGGAATTGATTCCGCAGCCCAACAATACCCTTATTACACACCTCATACGTTCATATTGGCCATTTTTAATTTTTCCCCCTTTAATCCCAGGCCCTGGGTATCCCGATACCCCCAACTTTGATTGGCTCCCACAAAGTATGTCAAGGGAGTTGGGTTTGACAAAGTTCAGAGGTGATAGTAAACACCTTTATGAACACATTTTGTTAAGAAAGCTAGTGATCTAGATTTAGTTCCCAGATTGATGTAGCAATAGGCTAACTTTCTCTTACTATTAGTTAAATAAATCATTTGAGTTGATCATTCCTGCCAGTGCCTACCAGTTTGCTTTTCGGTTCACTTTGTATACCCTCGCATGCTGGACTTAAATGGTGTCATTGTCTGACCACAACTGCACTCGATGAATCCGTTGAAGGGGGGAAAAAAAGATTGAAAGCATGTTTTTTTCACAGAATTGAGGCAGCTACCGGTATTAGCTATCAAGCTGTCTTGTCTTCACCTGATGCCATCTTGTACAGGTACCATGTGCTTTACTACAACTATTTACAGTACCAATTACCAAAGTTATTAAAACACATGTTGTTATACATACGATTGCATGCACGCACGTGTGCGCGCTCAGGAAAGAAAAAACAATGTTATGACATACAAACAGTATGAGGAAACAAACTCTGCTATCAAATCTATCTGTCTCTCACGTTCTCACACACACACACACACACACACACACACACACACACACACACACACACACACACACACACACACACACACACACACACACACACACACCATGGCAGCTCCTGGGGGAAATTTTCATTAATAATTCATTTTTGTTATACAGACTAGGCCTAGCCCTGTAGGTATAGCCTACCAGTGGACTCCTAATGTGTCATAGGGTCTATTACAATATGCTGCACATTTTAAAATAGTATGTCTGCATCAACCACTGAAACACTTAATCACCAACACAGAGGAAAGACAAATCCAAAATGTTTTGGATAATGATAATTGAGGCTCATTAGTATAGAAGGTGCTTCCATCACAAAAAGGCCACTTAGCGGCAAAGCTGAGTGGGTGCATATTATTGCGACCGTCAGGGAGCAGTTTACTATGAAAACCTCCACCGGCCGTCCGTCCGTCCGTCCGTCCGTCGGTCACACGTCACATGTCACACCTTTGCCCTGCTCATATCTCCGCATCAGTATGACATCACACCACATGTGTACACAAACCTTTGTGTACGTTGCTGTGGCAACAGTCTGTTGTTGCTGGTCTGTTAGTGTACGTTAGCAACCACCTTAGCAACCATGGTTTTACCCTAGCAACCAACTGTTTACTCTAGCAACCAACTGTTTACCATAGCAACCATGTTTTTTTTACCCTAGCAACCAACTGTTTACCATAGCAACCAGATACGCAGAGCAGGGATCTCCATATATGGGCATAAACAGGTGACATCACACTGATGTCAGATACTCAGAGCAGGGATTTCTCCATAATATATGGGCATAAAAGGGATTCTGTTAGGGATCTCCATATATGGGCATAAAAGGGATTCTGTTAGGGATCTCCATATATGGGCATACAAGGGATTCTGTTAGGGATCTCCATATATGGGCATAAAAGGGATTCTGTTAGGGATCTCCATATATGGGCATAAAAGGGATTCTGTTAGGGATCTCCATATATGGGCATAAAAGGGATTCTGTTAGGGATCTCCATATATGGGCATAAAAGGGATTCTGTTAGCTGTTAGTGATCTCCATATATGGGCATAAAAGGGATGCTGTTAGGGATCTCCATATATGGGCATAAAAGGGATTCTGTTAGGGATCTCCATATATGGGCATGAAAGGGATTCTGTTAGGGATCTCCATATATGGGCATAAAAGGGATTGTATCCCAGATGATGCCCTGTTAGGAGATCCACACTAACAGAATCCATATATGGTCCTACCGACAGCTGCTATAAGCCAACCCTGGCGATAAGGTCTGAGTCGAAGAAATGCTTCTTTCCTGGCAAGAATTGCCCCTTTATACTGTAGGGCTCGTTTGTGTATTGTATGACATCACGCCACATCATCGGCTGAGGACTGTGTGATGTCATCATATCTCCATATATGGAGACATAAGTTGCTCATGCCCAAATATGGGCTGGTGAGGTCAGACTTAGTGTGATGCGTAGGTTATCTCCATATATGGAGATTCAACTTCAATGAGTAACCATGGCAAACTGTCAACTGCCCGTATGTCTTGATAATTGGTAAAACAAACTTTTGGCCTATTTGTGGAGATTAGGGAGTCTTACTGGTATATATATACAGTATATATGGTATTATGATTATGAAAAATGCTTCTCCTTCATTCATGTTTGCTGAATGTAGCCCTGGCCAGGAGGAGTTGATGTCTTCAGGCGGTAACCAGCGTTCTCAGGTGTTTCGACCCTTGAACCGCTACGCCCTCCGATGGCGGGTTGGCAGTGGTGGCCAAATCACTGCCCATCTCCTCCTCCTGGCCACTCTCTCCTCTCTCCTGCTCTATCATCTCTAGAAAGCAGAAAGACAAAAGCGTTCAGCCCAAGCGTGCTGACGTCAGCACAGGGCTAATAGTTAGCAAAACAAACGCTGACACTTTCACCTCAATAGTGTATACATCACAAAAATGCCAGATTGGACACAGCATCTACTCCAGCACAAAAAGGTTCTCCTTTCACAGTTGTTTCACTGCCCACATTTACCTCAGTGTGTGCAGTAGGCTGTGTGTGTGTGTGTGTGTGTGTGTGTGTGTGTGTGTGTGTGTGTGTGTGTGCGTGCGTGCGTGCGTGCGTGCGTGCGTGCGTGCGTGCGTGCGTGCGTGCGTGCGTGCGTTTTTGTTGCAACTTTTACTCCGGCACTTGTGTCACCTCAAGACCTCAGGGGGGACCCACCCAATGCCTCCCCAGAGAAGCCTCTTGTTAGTTTGTGCACTCCGCGTGCTTACACACGTGTGCAATGTTGAGAGAGCCAAACACAGAGGACGCGCATGGACTGATCATAAGTCCGGCCTCTCAATATTCCGACCAGGTTAACATTCACCAGCGTCAGCAGGTTAGCATTTCACCAGGATAGCATTCCCCCAGCGTTATAGTTTTACTGAGGTTAGGGTTAAGGTCATAGGCGATTTTAAGGGGTGTCCTAGGGTGCACGTGCAACCCCTGGCCGCCAGGCGGCCATTTTGATTTTTTTTTTTTTTGTAATGTAACTTTACATCCACTCAGACCGAATACAACAACACCCCCTAGTGGTAGTGATAGAGGCTGGCAGCTCCAGGCAGCCCCCCCCTCCCCTCCTGATGTGATGTCATATCCACGCGCCAGTATTGAAATTGAAAACAACATCTGTTAAAAATAAAGCATGGAGTTCGAGCTCTTCACTACTATGGACGTGACTACCGGTAGATATTATAATATAGCTGCTTGCCCTGAAACATCACATGGAGAGGATCATTTTGTACCTGACTTTCCTCTACAAAACACAGACCTCAGGCTCTATCAGCCAGGACTCTTGTCTCACTGTGCGTGACTGAACCATTTCCTCCTGACCAGCCCAAGGTAAGACTAAGACAGTCAGATCATGCTTTTATAAACCCTATTATATTAAGCCCAAAATGGTTCTGCCGCCGTGTAGAACCGAACCGATTTTAACTTGAAAAAATGCATTGGGTACAAAATTAACTGCAGAAATCCGCTAAAACAACATTACAAAACCGCTAATATCCGCAATTTTTTTCGCGCGCGCGCGCGCGTGCATGAGGTAATAGAGGTCGTGCACCCCTTGCTGGAAGAGGCTAGAGTCGCCTATGGTTAAGGTTAAGGTTAGGTTTAGGTGGTCGGGTCGGAAGAATGGGAGGTCGGAAAAAACGGGAGGTCGGATCTATGACATGGCACCATGTGTAAAGATCTCCAGTACTGTGGGGTTGTTCCAGCCTCCTTTGTCTCACCAGCCGCTACAGCTGCGCACTGCACACTGCACGCTGTGCATTGCACCTGTGACCCCTCTTCTCCACACTTGGTCCTGGCTTGATGTATTTTGGCCTTCTGTCTTCCCGCAGATCCTTTTTCAGTGACAATTCAATGCCTCCCCAGTTGATGTTGTTTGGGTGAGCCTTCTCGTTACCTGTGATTCATTCCTGACCGTTACCATTATGTCTGTATTGTTGAGTCTCACACACTCTCCCCTCTCGAGAGAGACTGGGGGTATCTGTGTTACTGTCTATACTATGCACAGGAGGAGCCAGGATTCAAACCACGAACCCACACACACACGCCAACTGAAAGTAATGCATCAATTAGTTCATCCGTGAGAAAGTGTAACGCATCAATGAGTTCATCCGTGAGAAAGAGTAACGCATCAATGAGTTCATCCGTGAGAAAGAACAAATGATGTCTGATACGACCTACAGTATGAGGAAACAAAAAGCTGTCTACTGTCAAATCAATCAATCTCTGTCTCTGGCTCTCTCTGTCATGCGTGCACACATGCGCGCACACACACACACACACACACACACACACACACACACACACACACACACACACAAACTGGGATAGTCCCAGAAACAAACAGTTTCCTGGTGCATCCATGTATAAATTAGAGCAGTGTTGGTGACATTGTGCATGCAGAGCAGGTGACATCAACATGATGGCTGTGGCTTTGTTTCTCATCCTTCTGACACGTAAGAACAATGAAACTAAGTGCTAGCCTCATTGGATACTAATTACTTATAAACAATGCCTACTTTATATAAGATTAGCTAATTCTTATTGATAAAGAAATATGCTTTGCTGTTAATTGACAGTTAATATTATATTAATGTGTTTATATTTATTGACAGTTATAATAGGCTATGTTAATGTGTTCATATTCATTGACAGTTGGACAGGGAGTGTCCAACTGTCAATTACCTCATGCACGCGCGCGCGTGCATGAGGTAATAGAGGTCGTGCACCCCTTGCTGGAAGAGGCTAGAGTCGCCTATGGTTAAGGTTAAGGTTAGGTTTAGGTGGTCGGGTCGGAAGAATGGGAGGTCGGAAAAAACGGGAGGTCGGATCTATGACATGGCACCATGTGTAAAGATCTCCAGTACTGTGGGGTTGTTCCAGCCTCCTTTGTCTCACCAGCCGCTACAGCTGCGCACTGCACACTGCACGCTGTGCATTGCACCTGTGACCCCTCTTCTCCACACTTGGTCCTGGCTTGATGTATTTTGGCCTTCTGTCTTCCCGCAGATCCTTTTTCAGTGACAATTCAATGCCTCCCCAGTTGATGTTGTTTGGGTGAGCCTTCTCGTTACCTGTGATTCATTCCTGACCGTTACCATTATGTCTGTATTGTTGAGTCTCACACACTCTCCCCTCTCGAGAGAGACTGGGGGTATCTGTGTTACTGTCTATACTATGCACAGGAGGAGCCAGGATTCAAACCACGAACCCACACACACACGCCAACTGAAAGTAATGCATCAATTAGTTCATCCGTGAGAAAGTGTAACGCATCAATGAGTTCATCCGTGAGAAAGAGTAACGCATCAATGAGTTCATCCGTGAGAAAGAACAAATGATGTCTGATACGACCTACAGTATGAGGAAACAAAAAGCTGTCTACTGTCAAATCAATCAATCTCTGTCTCTGGCTCTCTCTGTCATGCGTGCACACATGCGCGCACACACACACACACACACACACACACACACACACACACACACACACACACACACACACACACACACACACACACACACACACACACACACACACACACACACACACACACAAACTGGGATAGTCCCAGAAACAAACAGTTTCCTGGTGCATCCATGTATAAATTAGAGCAGTGTTGGTGACATTGTGCATGCAGAGCAGGTGACATCAACATGATGGCTGTGGCTTTGTTTCTCATCCTTCTGACACGTAAGAACAATGAAACTAAGTGCTAGCCTCATTGGATACTAATTACTTATAAACAATGCCTACTTTATATAAGATTAGCTAATTCTTATTGATAAAGAAATATGCTTTGCTGTTAATTGACAGTTAATATTATATTAATGTGTTTATATTTATTGACAGTTATAATAGGCTATGTTAATGTGTTCATATTCATTGACAGTTGGACAGGGAGTGTCTTCATGGGACAACGGGTGGGACAAAACTTTGTATCGTCGATGTCCCAGTGGACAGGCTGTGTCCCGCATTGCAAGGTAAAGAATTAACACACACGCACGCACACTCAAACTCACACACATACAATTTGGATCTCTGTGGCCACTTGACAAAGTATTTTGTATGGGACATGGACACTTTGATGTCTGTGGATATGTGTATATTTTTTCCCTGGCTATACTGTAGGAACAATAATGTCTTGTTTTCCTGATCACTCTGACAGACCGTAATTGTGACTAATTGTCTGATGGAACTGTCATAACGTATGGTTTCATTATTGATATACAGCTACCACAGCAACCATCATGAGGACCGTCGTTGGAGCGTAGGCTGCAAACGAGCAGCGAGCTTCAACCACTGTTACTGGTCTGGATTCGTCAACTCGTTTGATCGCCCCATCTACTACACTTGCCGCGCCAATTATGTCATCGCTGGAGTGTACAGTTACCATAACAACCATCATGAAGACAGGCGGTGAGTCTGATTGATCTGATTATGTTGACAGACCTTGTACTGTATGTTCTGCAACAAGAAATAACTGTGTTGAAACACATACATACCTAGGGGGGTAGTGGCTCAGAGGTAGAGTGGCCATTTAGCAACTGGAAGGTTCCCAGTTTGATCCCGGGTCAGGATTTTGAAACCCATGCTAAATTTAACGTGATGAAAGAAATTAACACATTTTAATCACACTTAGTTTTTGCACCACGGAACCTTCAGTTTCAGGCATACCAATCATAGGGTAGGTACCCTCACAAAAAAAAACATCCAGTAATCCTGGTCTCTATACTGCCTGATGGAGGGGAAAGGAACTGGTTGGAATAACGTGTTCCTTACACACGTTACATCCAGCCTGGGAAACTCCCTCCTGTCAGGTGAAAAGAAGCAACTTGTCCATTGCTCTCCCCAGGTTGGCAGAGGGAGTGTAGAGCCCAGGCACTGGGTGAAAAAGTGGGTTACAAAATGGATTAAAAAAAAAAAAAAAAAGGGACAGAAATAGTCCATTTAACTCAATGGACTTTTGGGATTACATAAAAGTTAACAGAGAACAGGTTTATGCTGCATTCACACTGCAGATATATAGTTGAACGTTTTGCTTGCTTGGTCAATGTTATCTCAATGGAAACCAGCTTTAAAGATAGAGGACATACACAGAACAAAGCTTTGAAAGCTTTAAAGCTGGTTTCCATTGAGATAACATTGACCAAGCAAGCAAAACGTTCAACTATATATCTGCAGTGTGAATGAGGCATTACTCTAGGTGAAATAAAAGTTTACAGGAAAGAATGGACAAGAACAATAGTCTAATGGCCCTTCTTGATGCCAATCAATGAAGTCATCTTTATTCAAGTGACAGATGCCAAATTGAACAGATTTTTGTTTATACATTTATACATATCGTCGTTGTCGGGTGGAAACCTTGTATGTACAAAACCTTTCACTAAACTAGTGAAAACAGACGATCTACAAGCACACAACGCCTCGCACCGCGAGGCGTTGTGTGCTTGTAGATCTGCTGTTTTCACTACTTTTGTGTGGCGGCCATGTCTGATGAAGCAGGGCTTTACTTCGCGAAAAAAACATAAAAATTTGAAACTTGGAGATACAAGGTTTCTGCCCGACAGTGACGATATATTATATATATACATTTTAATTATACATTTTTAGGGACATGTCATGTGGTCTACCTGCACAGCCTATGTGATTGGTAGATCACAATCTACCTTTTGGGCACCCCTGGTCTAATAAAACCTGTACTTTCAGCTGGCAGTTTCTGTGCTGTGTGAGCCCTCGATTGGCTACTAGTGGCTGTCGTTGGACTGGGTACGTGAACAACTGGGACAAGTACCTCTACTGGCGCGCTCCCGCAGGAAACTACTTGAAAGGTGTCTTCAGCTACCATAGCAACCGTAAAGAGTAAGTACATTCACAAAGTATTCAATATATATATATATATATATATATATATATATCAGAGGTCGCGCTAGGATTTTTAACAGCCGGTCACCGTGACCGGCATGATTAAAATTTATCGGACATCTGATAAAAATACCGGACATAATAATTGTAATGCATGGATGACAAGCAGGTGCAAAAACATAGCCAAAAACAACAGTTTAAGTCCTGTTGTATAGTTGGGACTGAACAAATTGAATGTAAAGGAGTAGTAGGCTGTACAAAAAACATACAGCTTCATCTTGCATAAGGGAATTAATATTGGACTATTCTCGCGCAGGCTCAGGCTGTGTGTTTGCACGCATACTGCATGGTTTCATAACAAGTTGTTTCTGTTGCATCGAGGCTAACACATGTACAGAATAATGAGAAATATTCTGAAAGTGAGGTCTGCGCAAATGTTTCATAGGTTGATAGATTCATCTTCTGTCCAGAAATTAATCAATTATAGACTACTCACTGCTACGGTCGAGTGGTCACGATGTCCATGCATCTCTATGCAACTTTGGGAAGGTTGTAAAGGCTTTGGTGGTGATCTCGTACAGTTTCCATAACATCTCCTCATAAAGAACGTCAATCGAGTGTATAAAGTTTGTTTTATATGGGCTGTTAGTTGTCCTGCGTGTCTTCCATAATTCCCGTGGGTGCACGTTGCAAGATGACGCTGAAATGGACTGCTGTCTTCTCTCTCCCCCAGCGCCCCGTTCGCAAATTAATGTGCTAAACTGTTCTGATAATACAACTTATTTTGACTGTCCATTCATGTATAACTTAACCCTTAAGTTCTGTTCGGGTCATTTTGACCCGTTTTACATTTTCATTTGAAAAAAAAAGGTAGAAGTTTACATTTCTTCCACCTGAAACTCACTGGCCTTAAAGATTCTTCTGAGATGAACATGTAAAAAAAATATTTTTGCACTACACCCATGCTACACCCCCCTCATATTTTTTGAACCTTAAGTGCTGTTCGGGTCATTTTGACCCGGAAGCAGAGATGCACAGAAATACACAGTATTATGCCAAAACACAGACACACAGTCACCCCCACTTCTAACACCCCCCTTCCGAAGCCCCATTCCGAACCCTCCCCCCTCCCCCCTCGCGAGTGTTCCTACCATAGGAGACGCGTGTGCATAAATTAGAAAGCGCGGCCTGTGATTGGCTGGAGCGGAGTTCTGGAGCGCTCGGCTGTGGTCACTTGGACTGCGCGGGCGGGTGTGAATGCGTTTATCGTGGACAGGGCGTTTATCGTGGGCTTGCCCAGGCCTTATGGCCTGGGCATAAATATAACGATTGCATTCACCACGGCTTCGTAACTCGGCCGCTGGCCTTCGCGCCGCTTGCAATGTCGTGGACAATAAAACGAGCACTCCTTCAAACGGCGTCTCCTACGGTAGGAATAATAGCTCCCCCCTCACCCCCACACCTCCCCCCACACACACCTAACCCCCCCTCCCCCGATGCACAGAAATACAAGGAATCATGTACAAACACAGATACACAATCACCCCCTAACCCCACCCCCCCTCACCTCACCCTTACCCCCTCCCTCCCAAACCCCCCAACCCAACCCCACCTCCCTTCCACCCCCCCCGCCACCCCAGATGCACAGAAATAAAAGAAAGCATGTATACTAACACAGACACACAGTCACCTCCTTCCCCCCCTCCTCCCCCCTCCTATCGCCCTCACCCCCCCCCCCCCCCCCCCCCCCACACACACACACACCCTTCACCCCCTCTCCTCCTCACCCCTCACTTATCTGAAGTTTTCCTTGTGACTATACTGTATCTTAGGGGAAATTTTACATTATTTTACATAAACATAAGGTGCTGTAAAGTAACACTGTAATTCAGGGGTGCTGTGGAAGAAAATGTTGTTTACAGGGGTGCCCTGAGACACCTGAGACCAAAGTGTTTGAAAACCTCTCGCCTAGTGTATACGATCAAGTGTATATTCATGTGACGTTCATGTGTGTTCACATGTGTGTTCAGCTCTATGTGAGAATGATGTCCTGTTCTTGAACCACAAGTATTCAATTAATGGGAATGTTGAAAAAAAGAAGAAAAAAAAGTTCATAAAAACATTGTCTGATTTAAAAAAAAATCCTATAAGCATGAGCAATATTGCCCAGTATTAAATAAAGTAGTATTTTTACAAGAGTTTCAGCTAAATCAGTAAAAACGCCTAGCTCTTTCATTGTTTAATGTGATATAGCAAAGCAGAAATGCAAACATTTACCATATATATCATATGAATTGTTTGGTATTGAGTCAAAGTCAATGTATCATGATGGTTTGTTAAGTTAAAATTTATATTAGTGTTGTTTTTTAAAACCAAATATCCCCCGGGTCAAAATGACCCAAACAGAACGAAGGTGTAGTGAATCTGAACAGAACTTAAGGGTTAAACTGCACGGGGTATTCCAAACCAATGCAGCTCACAGATTTTAGCGACATCATAACAAACCGACAACTAGGGCCAACCCAGCAACAACTATCATTTCCTGTCTTACCTTCGCAATAAAGTGTATGCCGCGTATCTCCCAATGCAGCTTATTTCACATAGGTTATTATTAACAGGAAAAAGTGTAGCTTAACCCGTGTGTTTTTGTGCAACCAAACTAACGTGCATGTGAGTGATGAGGGAGAGAGAGAGAGAGAGAGAGAGAGAGAGAGAGAGAGAGATAGAGAGAGAGAGAGAGAGAGAGAGAGAGAGAGAGAGACATTGAGAAAGAGAGAGAGAGAGAGAGGGATTTGCGGTGATATTAATGAACTGCCGTGTCATTTTCAATCGGTCCTTATGTCCGATGAGGTTTATATTTTCCGGTCTTTGTCATTAAACATCGGTCAAATCCGGCAATTCCCGGTCTAACGCAATCTCTGATATATATACATATATATATATATATATATATATACATATACTGTACTGTACAGATTGAAGTGTTTTTGGTTGACCTTTGTTGGTCAAATTAGAATGAGAAATATAGCTATGAAGCTTGTAAATATAAAACGCCACATTACTGCAGTTACAAAATCTATACGATAGTGTATGTTCTTTCAGCTCACTTTAATGGTCTGGGTTGGCAGATAGAAGACAATGTGCAATATCTCTCAATGGGTCTGATTGTCCTTTAAGATCAGTTTGAGATTCAAAGATAAATGTTGAGAAATGACATGATTCTTTTTTTCTCTTCCTTTCTCAATGGCAGGGATCGCCGCTGGCGTTTCCAATACTGCAAGGGAGGAGCCCCTACAGGTGTGTGTGTGTGTGTGTGTGTGTGTGTGTGTGTGTGTGTGTGTGTGTGTGTGTGTGTGTGTGTGTGTGTGCAGGGCCGTTTTTAGCTATAGGCGGTATAGGCGGTCGCCTAGAGCGCCGATCTCAAGGGGGCGCCTGCCGAAATGGAGAGTTTTTTTTATTTTATTATTATTATTATTTTTTTTTTTTTAATTAAAAAAATAAAATAAAATAATCGGCGCCCCCTCTATTGGTTTATCTCACCCAGACGATCCAGTTGCTTATGTGGGTCAAAATAACATTTTTATTATCAATCATAAAAACTCGAGTCGAGCATCAGAGGGACAGAGGCAGGCTGCGCTAAGTCGCAGCAGGGCGATATGAATGAAATTGGTACTAGTAGTACCCCGCACTCTTCATTAGGGGGCGCCGATCGCTCAGCAGTGCACAGCCTGGGCTGGGCTCACCCGGCGCAGCCTGGCTGGCCTTGGCCAGTGTTACATACATAACAAATAAATAAATAAATAGAAATAAATTGTCATGCGAATGATCATGATTGTGACCAGTCCAGACTGTCAAGAAGATTGTTGTTTAATGAAAAGATGGACATTGTTATAAAAGGACGGAAAAAGTGTAGTATTAGGACCTACTGTTGGTAGGAACCTTTGTGTGTGGGCACTGGGGCTCCGGGGGAGTGAGTTAATAAACGGACACGAGACCTACAACAACACTGTGTATAGTGTATAACTCTATGGTGTGGACACTCCGTTATTACAACAAAGTATAAACTACTCGACATGGTATCAGAAGTGGCAAGTATTGCGTGCCAGTTGATATCAGTACTTTGCACCCGTTTGTTGTTTTAAAACCGTGAAAGTAACGTCGCCGTAAGGCTAAATTAACGTGTTTAGTTGTCACCTCATTCCTCCCTGGCTTTTGGAACTTAAAAGGAATAATACGCTTTATGATCCCTTCATTGAGAAATTCACCCAAAAGGACACGAGCATGGATTTTATGTGAACAGCAGTTACAGAACCACATCATAATCGTCATTGGTGATAGGTGAGAGAAACTGAATTAATTTATATTGCTGGATCTGCCGCTGTGCATTTAATTTCCATTGATTTATTGAACTTTGAAGAATGTATTAGACGTTTGCAATAGGAAAAGGTACAGTTTCATGACAGTACAAATCACTGGTACACGGTCAACTAAAAGTATGTGTGTGCGTGCTTATTAGGTTTATCCAGCGCGCTTGCCTTGTACACAGTCTGCTGTTCATTGTTGACCATTTTTGTAAAAAATAAAATAAAAAAAAAGTTAATGAGCCACCCAACCTGACCCAAAAATCACGCCAAAACCCGAGAAAATGTCATATTATTGAACAGTCATCCAAACCGGCCCAAAACCGACTAAATTCACGGCGCGCGCGCGGGAGTGGGGGGGGGGGTGCGCATTCGAGAGATCTCGCCTAGAACGCCGATTAGACGCCCTACGGCCCTGTGTGTGTGTGTGTGTGTGTGTGTGTGTGTGTGTGTGTGTGTGTGTGTGTGTGTGTGTGTGTGTGTGTGTGTGTGTGTGTGTGTGTGCACGCGCACGCATGCGCGCACACCCTTGCATGTTTGTGCGTGCGCGTGTGTGTATATAATCTGTTCTTTACAGTAATGCTTAAACCTTGAAAAGTTATGTTTTCATTCATTGAATGAATATTGGTGACTGAGGATTGAAGCATTTATTTTACGTATTATTAGCCTATTATCCAGGGAGCACACACTAGTTGTCCACATTCTATATGTATTCAGCCTTTAGCTAGAAATGTCAAACTTCAACATGTTCTGTATAGTTAGTTAATAAACACACATGTACAGTATGAATTAGAATCAGTGGTTCTCAACCTTTTTACACCATGTACCACTTAAAGTTGTACCATGTAACTTTTTTTATAAAACAAATCTTAAAATTGTCCTAACTGTTAAATCGCTAAAGTTTTAGAACACCCACTCTGTGAATTTCAGCCTGTAAAGCCTTCTCTATATAAACTGCGATCCTTGCCGGGGACCGGATCTCGCGCCAAAATTGCGTCATCACACTACCGGCCAATCACAGCGAGGGTTATACAACTGCCGGCCAATCACAGCGCATCTTGAAGTGGGGTCGCTATGGCAGCCATATTTGTTGTCGCCCGTTTGTACCATCCCTTCTCTAGGTAATTTCGCCTACCAGGCAGGGTGAAGGAGTCCGTATCTCTGGAATTACTGAACGCACAGGAACAAGGGACCCCTCAAAAGATAGATCTCAGCGAGGTGGAGGCAGACGCGGGGGTCTGAAGGTACGAAAAAGACGCCGAAAGACGCGGACGCGACCGCGGTTTGCTATAGGGCTAATGACCACTAGTTGGGCATCTTACACAGTATAGCTTTAAGAAAATATCTAGCTCTGCAAAAGTACCACCATAATATGGTGAAAAGAGAGATTATCTGACATATACTGGTAGAGTATATGACCCATTTTGTACCATTTTGTACCAGTATACTGGGATATACCCACATTATTGGAAGTTTTCAGTTCAAGAGATTTTCAGGCATATTCCCCTGATATTCTGCCCCCAGCTAGACAAAGGCACAGCAGGGTGTGCCTTTGTGTGCCTTTGTCTAGCTGGGGGCAGTATATCACCAATTATCACTGAATACAGAGGAATATGCCAGAATATCCCTAAAAAAGTATATACCCAATAATGTCGGTATATGCCCAGTGTATCTGTAAATATACTCATATACTCATATACTCTACCAGTATATGTCAGATAATCTCTCTTTTCACCCAGGTGCGTAGACCTACTCCATCCTATTCAGCTATATCTGCACATTGCACAGCTTCCACAGGTCCAGTTTCATCGTGTGGAGTTCCAGACATCAAGCCTAAGGTCAGCACCAGCAGGATCGTGGGTGGACAGAATGCACGGTCTGGTTCCTGGCCCTGGCAGGTGTCTCTGCAGGTAATGAATACTGACAGACTGTGGCACACTATGTCATTCTACTGTTAACTTCATCATTATAAGCAACAGTTGTATTCAACTGTCTCCTGTGTTCACAACGTCTAATGTTAACATGCTGTGGAAGCAAAGTGACTGGTGCACTCTCTCCTCTCCTCTCCTCTCCTCTCCTCTCCTCTCCTCTCCTCTCCTCTCCTCTCCTCTCAGACCACCTCAGGACACCATTTCTGTGGAGGTTCTCTGATCAACAGGTACTGGGTGGTGACCGCTGCTCATTGCAAAGTGATGTAAGTAATGGCCTCCAACAGACAGACAGACAGACAGACAGGTTGAGGTGTTAAAGTAGTTACATCAGTATTCTGAAACACAGTAGTAGAGCGATACGAATAATATAAATGTAATGCAAATAAGATTAGTTGTGATCAAAGGTCACAGTTTACCATGAGAAATGTCACAGATTGTCTCCTTGTGTGTATATGTCATAGTATATTAGAGAAACAGCACATTCGAGACGCGGAGCACTCGTGGTGCGGCACGGGGCGGAGCAAGCGGTCGCCAATACAACGTACTCCAGGCGGTGCGCCGCTCTATTGTCCACGACACTGCGAGCGGCTACCGAAGCCCCCCTGTATCCACGAAGCCCAAACGAGTTACGAGGCCCCCCTGGGTCCACGAAGCCCCAAGCGGCGCGAAGGCCAGCGGACCTTGGTCCTGCTCTTCGCCCCCGAGCGCCGCAGGCGCGAGTGGCCGCGAAGAGCGGGCCAGGGCCGCGCGGCCGGCGGAGCGCCGCGCGAGTTACGAAGCCGTGGTGAATGCAATCGTTATATTTATGCCCAGGCCGTAAGGCCTGGGCAAGCGCACGTTAAACGCCCTGTCCAAGTGACTACAATGGAGCTAATGGCTAGGCTAGGCTAGGCTAGGCTAGGCTAGGCTAGGCTAGGCTAGGCTAGTAAATAAAGAGTAAACACTTCCGGTCTGCGGCGAGTTCAAAGCGTGACGTAACTCTCTTATCCAGTGGCTGACGTCGCCATCTGGTGGTGATTAGTGTGTGGTGAACGTCAAAACGAGTGCTCCTTGACAACTTTTACTGGTTTCTTGAACATACTGTAACATATACATTTTTACAGTCTATGGGTTGGTTCCCTTGACACATCATCACTGTGACATCACAGGTGATATCACAGGTGACATCGCCTATGTAAAAGTCCACCCTAACCCATATATGAAGATCCCTGATGTCATTGATAAATATCACTGGCCAGATGGCCAAGACATGGCCCATATCTGTGTGGCTGGTTCAGATAGGGATCTCCATGTATGTGCATAAAATATATTGTATGTTGTGATGTCATGGGAACCACTCTAACAGAATCCCTTTTATGGCCATATATGGAGATCCCTGATGTCAATATTAAAGGACCTACACCATGAATTTTCACTTTTTCTATTTTAAAACCTTTTTTTGGGGTCCCACTGGCACCTTCTATCCTCACAAAGTCCTATTTCTGTACATTGTGTCTTTCTCTGGTTTTGGGAAGACAGAGATGAAAAGCTTTCCACAGGTTCTCAGAACAGTGCTGTTCTGAGAACCAGTTGATCCGTGTGACGTCACAGTTGATCCGTGTGACGTCACACGGATTCCCGTTTTTTTTTTTCAGAGTAAAAAAATAAAAAATTCAAAAAAAAGTTTTTTTTCAAAAAAAAAAAATTTCAAAACTTTTTTTTTCAAAAAAATGCAATGCAGAGTCAAAAAAAATATTTTTTTTTCAAAACTTAAAAAAAAATTTTTTTCAAAAAAAAAATTTTTTTCAAAAAACTTTTTTTTCAAAAACTTTTTTTCAAAAACTTTTTTTTTTCAAAAAACTTTTTTTTCAAAAAACTTTTTTTTCAAAAAACTTTTTTTTCAAAAAACTTTTTTTTTCAAAAACTTTTTTTTTTTCAAAAAACTTTTTCTTTTTCAAAAAACTTTTTCTTTTTCAAAAAACTTTTTCTTTTTTCTGGAAAAACCCCACTAGATGCGCCCCTGAGCAAACAGAGGCCGTTTTGGTATTGCAGCTGGAGAGCCTCATTATAGTAGAGCTAGAACAAACAAAAAGAATGGTCAGAGTGTTTTTTGAGGGTTAAAACCTGTCTAATAAGACTCAATTTTGAGCATATATTTATACAAAAAATATAGTTTTAAAAGCATGGTGTAGGCCCTTTAAGCCCATATCTAACTGGACTTCATATGGGAATGCCCATAACGGTGTATGGAGGAAGACAACCCATATCTGTGCAGATGACAAGGATCTCCATGTATGGGCATAAAAGGGATGTACTATATAAGTAGTTAAAATGATAATAAGTGTGTGTGTGTGTGTGTGTGTGTGTGTGTGTGTGTGTGTGTGTGTGTGTGTGTGTGTGTGTGCGTGCCCACATGCGTGTGTGCGTGTGTTTGTATTCAGTCCTGGGCGTCACCGTGTCATCCTAGGAGAATATGACCGTGGGTCTAACAGGGAACCGATCCAGACCAGATCCATCTCTAAGGTAAGCGACATAGGGGCCCTATTCTGGTCCCTGCCTTAGCCTTAAGGTCCGTACACATAGAGGGCGAATTGGCGAATAGCGAATTAGCGTATTATTCGGCTTTTGTTTAAAACCTTATAAAGTCAATGGAAGCATCCACACCAAACGCGAATTTCGAAAAAGCGAAAAGGCGTCTGTTTTTTATTCGCCCTTGTGTCGAATTAAGCGAACGTTCAAAGGCGAATTCCTCTCTCTCTCTGTATCAAAGTAAGCTCACTCTACCCTATTTCAAGAGAGAGAGAGAGAATGGTGGAGGGACCTTCACGTTACATTGAGGCCGAGGGGAACAGTGTCGTTCTCCTTTTCCGTGTCTCGTCTGCGTGGCTGCTTGGAAAAAGTAGCCTACTCGAATGTCTTACCGGTAAAAGCATGGTTTATGTGTTTGTTATTGTAGGCTACTTTATATCTGCAAAAAGACTAATGTTTAAAAATAAATCGCTGGGTATTAAATAGCCTACAATAGGATCCGAAATGAGTCGATTAGAAGGAAAGTACTGGAAATTCGACTCAAGTACAAATACCTACAAGTACAGGCTACTCAAGTAAATGTAGGCTACTTTTAGTTACTTTACACTGACTCTCTTTTTTTACAGACCGAGATCCTTTTATTTCCGAGAGACCCGACCATTTAATCATTATTAAAACCCTCTTTCATGTAACTCACTGCAGCCGTGCAGCGTGCGCTGTTAACTGATTGACAGGCAGAAGCCAGAGATTAAAAGGAATACTTTTAGGCTATTTTCTAACTACAGAGAGTAAAGTCATGGTTTAACTTGTACGCGGTCGCGGCTGCTTTCTCATCATCCTGGCAGCAGGCTACGCATCACGCATGCATTACACACGCACCAATATCTTTTCCCCCTGCTGTTAAACTGATCCTAGACCAGCATTATCATCTCACTGTTACACAGCCATTCATCTCGCTGCCTCACGGCTAACAGACCATGATCCTAGGTCAGGCCAGCCTAAACACAGCACACACGTTAAACAGAACTCCAGTAGTTCGTTCCTTATAGCGCACGCCAGCGCGCGCACACACACATTGATTGATTGCTTTACAGTTTGCATAAAAAGCAGAAAGTACACACACAGTACGGGTCCTCTTGGGTCCTCTCGGGTAATACACATAATGATTGACAGCCCCGTATGTATTCCGAGGGTGATGCGGCCATTCCGACCCGGCTATGATAAAACACTGACCGACCCTGTCTACTCTGCCCCCGGCCGGAGCTGAGGGGAGGGGGAACGGAGAACGCGTGTTGTCACTTGTCTCTTCTGTTCTTTTTCTTATTTAATAGGCTAACAACCACGGCCAGGTCTCATCATCACTTGAGGATATAGTTTCCATTGTTTTATTTGTTTCCCTGTCTCCGTTCTCCTCTCTCCTCTCCTCTCTCTCCTTTCTTCTCCTTTCTCCTGTGGCTATGCAGGCAGATATCGCCCCCTCGTTTTTAGGCGAATTAAGCGAATATTATACGCATATTCGCGTCGCTTTTTGGTGTCTATGGAAAAGGGCGAATGGCGAATTCTTCGCCTTTTTGGTTCACTTATTCACGTCGCTTTCGCTAATTCGCTAATTCGCCGGTGTGGACAGAGCTTTAGCCTTAGCCTTGAGCCACAAATTACGGGCAAGGCAGCTGGCAGCCTGGCACTGTCCCTAAACGGTCCCTAAAATTGGACCATATAGTGTGTTGTTGCTCCTTCTTGCTATTTTGGCCAAACATGTTTGGATAAGTACATAGCAGATTCATGTAGGTGCATTTTGTTATACTTGCTATGCATTAGTCAAAAAACCATTCACTTTTTAACTTTTCCACAAGAGTGCCATGGCCCATGGCCTCATCCTTGTTTTTTGCATCTATTCAAAATCCATACATTCATAAATGACATACATATTGTGTGTGTGTGTGTGTGTGTGTGTGTGTGTGTGTGTGTGTGTGTGTGTGTGTGTGTGTGTGTGTGCCTCTCTCTAGTCCATCCCCCATCCCAAGTACAAGTTTGGGATCAATGACGTGCGCCTTGTCAAGCTGTCCTATCAGGCCCACCTGAATTCCAGGGTGTCCCCTGTGTGTCTGTCCCCCTCCAGCCTGTCCCTCCCCTCTGGGACACGCTGTGTCGCCACGGGATGGGGAAAAACCGCACACACATGTGAGTGGACGGACACACACACACACGTGCACCCCCATGCGCGCACACACTCAAACTGCCAGTGCAGTCACATAGGAAAACAGCCAGTTACAAAGTGCATACGAGGCAGAACATTGTTACATACAATACAGTACACTTGACATACTTATCAGACACAGCAGACATCAATCGTGGATGAAGGAAACACGGCCTCTTCCAAATTGAGCGGCTTAATAGCTGATATACTGATACTGAGCAGTACCTTGCTTACTGTTTGGCCCTCCTTTTGGAGAGGCGAGACATTTGAAGGCCCCTCACAACTGAGTTGTGCACATGTTTGTAACGATCGTCGCCGATATTGACTACGACAACTGGACAGTGAATATTAAATATTAATAATTAATGTGAATCATGAATATTAACATTACACGCTGTTATATATACAATATGGTAAACATGCATGCTTATACTGTATGAATGACAAATAATAACTTCTTAATGAGTTCAATTCATTAAAAAAATCACACCAGCGTGAACTGAGCGGTGGTGTCCATTAATTTCAAGGCTGTGTCTGTGCATGCATGTGTGTGTGTGCATGCATGCATGTACATTTCAAGGCTGCTCAACAGCACCTCTCGGGTCACCCAAGGGTTTTGCAGGCCAGGCTCAGGCTACAGACACACATAGATGCATAGATGGTGTGACCAGGAATAAGCATGGAATAAGAATATGAATTTTGGCATATTAGAAGATATCGGGCATATTTTCTGCCATGCTAAACCCTAAACCCCTAAACCTCTTTGCCTTTTTTTTACTATTTTGGAAAAAACATTTTAAAATACTTCAAATAGACAATCTACATCGACAAGTTGTGAGCTTTTAGAGCAGTTTTATTAACTATTTAAAGTGTTTTTCAAAATAGTAAAACAAGGCAAAGAAGTTCAGGGTTTAGCTTGGCGAAAATAGGGCTCATGATCTTCACAACCATGGTTCTCTCATGTTGTGCTCTGTGTTCCACAGCCGCCCCTCGCATCCTCCAGCAGGCGGTGCTGCCTCTCCTGACTAATGCCCAGTGTAAACAGAAGCACTGGGGGCACTACATCACTGACACTACGATCTGTGCCGGAGCCAATGGAAAGGATACCTGCAATGTAAAGCCATGTTTTTTGAGCACTTATGTTTTATTAATAACTCAAGTTTTTTTATTAATACTCAAACCTCACAGGTAACCTGAGCTGTTACGTGTTACTAATGCTCTTACGTCATGATCTAATAATGTTTGTGATCTGTTAGGTGTTGAACAAATAACAACACTCACATACAGTTAGGGCTCCAATGTAACATGATGCTTCCTAATGTTGCTTAAACCAGTGGTTCCAGATTAATAAATACAACCAGATTAATAAGTTGGCCTATGTGTTTTGTGGATCCCCATCTGATATTCATACCCGTCCATGTGTTGTGCCTGCAATCCACATTTATGTTGTTAAAACATGTGAAACAACTTTATGTATGTTTCCCCACTGTAGTTTAGTTTTCTCATGCCAATAAAGCTCCTTTAAATGGACCTGAATTGAGCTTGTGGATCAGATATATTTCTCATATACAAATCGGGCTTATGCCCTACTGTATGACTGTGTGTTTCCTCCAGGGTGACTCCGGTGGTCCTCTGGTGTGTGAGAGAGGCAAGGTGTGGACTCTGGTGGGAATCACTTCCTTTGGAACCGCCAAGTGCAACGTGGGCAAACCTGGCGTGTTCGCCCGCGTGTCCAAACTCAGGAGCTGGATCGACCAGACTGTCAGAGCCAACTGAAGAGTCCACACTCGCTGAACGTACCAAACATTGTTGTTTTGTACAAACAAAATCTTTGTTCTTTGTCTTTTTTATTGCTTTTTACAGCCCTCTTCTTCCATTTCTTTCTTCATGGAAATAACGATACGATGGCAATGATGCTCAAAAACAAATTACTTTTGTAAACCTGTTATGTGAGACAATATGTGTCCCAATCTCACTGAGAGCCAGTCATCTCGGAAAGTACAGCTTTAGACAGGGACTGAAAATACTTTTTTTTTTTTTTCACTAAAATGTGATAAAGCTTGAATATCTCAAAAGTACTATTTCAGCATGGCATCATTCTATAAGCCATATCTTCAAAACTGTTGGGTCAATCTCCACAACCAATATATCATTTTGTAGCTATGATCCCCAGCTTTCAAATGAAATGAAAAAATGAAAATGAATACAAATCCAATGACTGGCTCCCAGCCAAATTGGGACACATATAGCTGATCCTGAGTCATGCTTATAAACATCACTAAATGTACAACTTGCTCACATAGTACAGTACATACATCAGTCACACACAGTGTTTGATCATAAGGTAATACACATTCTCACAGTTTTAAACAATTACTGTCATCTACTAACTGGTGCAATGATTTGTCCATCTGTAACTAAAGCTTGCATGAAGTAAACTCTTTAAGCATCAAATGTATGACTTTGTTTGCATATGGGGAGGGTTGGTGAGGGGAGGGGAGTGGTAGATGAGATGACATGCAACTAGGCATGCCACGATTTATGAAAACGATTCAAACAGGGGACGATTATGTGATACTTTTTTCTTTTTCCTTTTTTTCTTTTTTTTTTGGGGGGGGGGGGAGGGGGGGGGGGGGCTAATGAACTAATCCTTAATTAAGTAGCTAGGTTCTAAACAATAATAAAGCATGTTTACAGTTGTTGCACAGACATTAAGTAGCCTACTTTTACATGAATAGTATGCTACTTTTGCAATGTAGTTAAATAAATGTTATGAAAATGTAGTACATTTAATTAATAGCATGGGGGGAGGTTTAAGAGAAAAATAATGCAGTCATTTCTGTGGAAAATACATTTGTGTTAAAAAATTGTGACATTGTGAATTGTGAACCTTGAATCGTGATTCGAAACGTATCGTGAATGAATCGTGGCATGCCTACATGCAACTGATTTAAATGGGGAAATCTCGCTTTTGCGAACGCCCATCCAAAAGCGAGTGGAGTGGGCGCCCATCCGCCCACTCCACGGAGGTTAAGGTTAGGGTGAGGATTAGAGTCGGACGCTCCCGATTTAAATAAAAAGCAACAAGGTAATAATACAGAACGCAATATGAGTGCATATTGTCGTGGACTTTAGCTACACTTGGTGTTTAGGGATGGAGCTTGTACATCTTTATTTATAATGAGCACCTTATCGATCCTGCTTATTGAGCCAGGCTTTTATTGAGCCCAGTAATGAGTGTTTTCTAATATTTTGTGGAAAGACGTGAGACGACAAATTCTGAACAGAACTGGTATCTTTTTAATTGGCCAGTTGTTGTGACTGTGAGTTTGTGGCTGGCTGACCACCATGAACATTACAATTGACAAAAGTAAAACAATATTATCATCACATATCATTAAAACAATCATTCATTAATGAGAAATAAGAGCGAAATGGCTTTAAAATCATGAACTGTAATACTTTCTTGATCGCCTCTTGTCTTGATTGTTTAAACATAACCTCATGGGCCGCTATGCTCGATAACAAGCTTGATAAAACCAAAGCTTATTGATACCGGGCAATCAATACACCAGTAAGACTCCCTAATCTGGAGATAAGCGACCGTAGGTCACATGTACACACAAAGAGGGCTGTAACTGCCATTGGTTCCTAGTTGTGTGGGCAATGTGTAGACATACTGTGTACCGATGTGCGTGATTTTAGGGCAAAATCTGTAGGAGCAGTGTCCAAAAATGTGTTTTGCAAGAATCGGCCTCATGGTGGCGCTAGAAGAGGGCCATGTGAGAAATGAGGGGTGGGGTCTCCGCGTTGCCTTGGCGGACTTATGGAGTTTGTAACATGCTTGGGTTTGGAGCTCCATCCCTAGTGGTGTTGGAGGAGAGTGGGTGGAATAATGCCACGATACGACAAGGAATATCCACTTCAGGATGTTTACTGGCAGAACGGCAGGTTAAATCATCAACAGGCAATAACAACAGCACTTCCCTGACACTTGTTATCAGCATGCAGGTATTCATGCTCTAGAATAACTCACACTGCTGTAAGGCACTTTGTGATACTGATACAGTATCTGTCTTTGGCTGTCGGTCCCTGGCACAGACAGAGGATTATTCACTCTATACGTCCAGACACTCTGGGATCTGGAAGGAAACTCACTAAACAGGCGAGCTGCACAAATATACATGGGAACTCACTGTGTCTGTGAGCCAATAAGAACACATTACATTCAGTAAACACATACACAATAGGCTGAAGGCAATGCTGTAGCTGGGAATAGGCTCGCATTTGTTCTCACGTTACAAAGCTTATAGTTCGTCTGTGCTGAAGTTTTGATTGAGAGCAGCAGTAGAAGACTACGCTGTTGTTTTGCATAGAGTTTTGTCTCTCACATTTCAAAACCAATTTGCTCTAGTATTGTCTATCTTCAAAACACTTAATAGGCCATGAACACTTTTAGAACCACTTCTAGAGCCTATGGGTGTAGGCCAATGAGCTGGATGATTTGGTGCATTGGGAGCACCTGGCCAGTGCTCCCTGGATCCCTATAAAAGACTGGGTGGAACACCGGTCTGTCTCTCCCTCTCTAGACAACAGTACCCTTTGTTTCAGTTCCCTTATGTTTCTGTTTGCACACTCTACAAGACCCCACACTACACTTACTACACATCCATGCATCACAGACACTACTGATTACTGACCTACACACCTCATACTTTTGAAAGTATCATTTAAACTCTTATGTTATAAATTATTGTTATATTTTATACCACTACCACGTGTCCTCCTCAATTTGTCATGGCCCACGGGCCGGGTTGTGACACAATTGAATCAGAGCTGGCCTGGTAGTGTGCAAGCCTGCTGTCTACTGGCCTAACCCTTCCGGTCACCGGGAAGCTCTTCTCCGTCTGGCCCGCTTGCCTTGCCTAAACTAGTTTTAAACTGGTTTACAAGGCTACGCTTGCCTATCTGTTACACGTCACTTCAAGTAGATCGACCCCGCCTCCACACAGAAAGGCCCTATCGCCAACCCCACCTAGGGTGTGCACCTAGGGTTTCCACTGATTATGATTGTGGAGTGTTATTATAGTTATATATTGTTATTCTTGGACACTTTGAAAAACTTTCAAACTTTTTCAACAAGCTTTACCTGTCCTGTCCTGTCCTGTCCTGTCCTGTCCTGTCCTGTCCTGTCCTGTCCTGTCCTGTCCTGTCCTGTCCAGTCCCCCCCCCCCCCCCCCCCCCATTTTCTTTTCCTGCACCATTTTCCAGTCTGCTTAATGCCTAGATTGTAAATTGTAACTATGCTTCACACCTATCCACAACATGCCAACACACACACACACACACACACACACACACACACACACACACACACACACACACACACACACACACACACACACACACACACACACACACATTCATCTCTTACACAGAATGAAATGCACCGCTCCACTCTATCTTGCTGGCTCTCCCACTTTGTATACCCTCGCATGCTGGAATTAAATGGTGTCATTGTCTGACCACAACTGCACTCGATGAATCCGTTGAAGGGGGGGGGGGGGGAAGGTTGAAATCACGTTTCTATTTTCACAGAATTGAGGCAGCTACCCGTATTAGCTTTCAAGCTATCTTCACCTGATGCCATCGTGTACAGGTACCATGTGCGCGGCCGCGCGCTCATCCAGGAAAGAAAAAACTATGTTATGAGTGACATACAAACAGTATGAGGAAACAAACTGTCTACTATCAAATCAATCTGTCTCTCACGCTCACACACCAACACACACACGCACGCACGCACGCGCGCACACACACACACACACACACACACACACACACACACACACACACACACACACACACACACAACACACACACACACCACCAGCAGCCCCATCACCCTGCTGGTTTGCCATGTTGAGCATCATGGCCTCCTTGTGCCAAGTTCCTTGAACTGCTCGACCGAGGGGGGCCACCTCGATCGACTGCACCTCAGTCTTTGACTCAAGTGCTTTAAAAGATTAAAACAAAAAACAAAACAAAAAACATTTATGTACATCTGCCATTGGCAATAATAACACTCAGAGAAGGATTCATGTGGAAGGTCGTCTCATTGTGTGTTTAAGCCTAATGTTGGTGTTAAGAGTATAAATGAACGTGGAATTCAACTTGTAGAATGTTTCCTCATGTTTGCCCTTTAGCTACGACCACAGCCATGGGGAGTTACGCCAGGGCTCCACTGCAGCCATGGGGCCTCAATAATTCTATAACAAAGCAAGCACATCTGACAAATAGTGCATTTCTCTATATTCTGAGGGTCAGACAATATAAGGTATTTTAATGTAATTACTGGTAAGTTTACTCCTAAATATGCAAAATAGAGGCCACCATTACAAAAAATGGTTTAGTACTCAAGATGGGGCAGGGGCCACGGTGGCACAGTCGGTAGTGTGGCTGATCAAATGAATAATATCTAAATATTGAATAAATCTACTCAAAAACTGTCTGAGGTACACACAAAAGTGTTTTAAAGAGGGGGTCATGGCTACTCTGACTGTTGTGTGCACCTCAGACAGTTTTTAAGTAGTTTTATTCAATATATAGATATTGGTTTGATCAGTATAAGCAAGTACAACCTGTTGTTTTAAAAGCCAGTATACAACAAGCTCACAACACATTACATCATGACATGTTGAGAGATTGTAGATCTGGTATTTTAGACATTTCAGAAATGTTTATAACACAGTATCCTGCTCGCTCAAATGTGTCAAATATATGAACTGCATACTAGCCCCCCCCCCCCCCCCCCCCCCCCCCCCATTGTTATAGCGTTGGTTTTGTTTGGTATTGTATTGTTTTGTTTTGTAGTCTTATTGGCTCATTGCTCTGACTGCACCGTTGTCAATAATCGCCTGCCAACTAAGTTGTCTGTCATGTGTCAGCCCATGGGCTGGTGTACTGTTTTTAAAGAAAAAATCAAACCTCGGTTCGAAGTGAAGCGGTGAACTTTTATTCTATGTGTTCTAGAGTTATGAACTCTGTGATCTATACATTCTTTATATTCTGAATGAATTAATGATTTTATCTGGAGGGCCGAATTGTCATGTGAAGCTTGACCAATCCTCAAAGTATCCAATCATCAGACCGGGACGGACACTACACACATACGTACGTACGGACGTACATGGACACACATTTTGCTTTTTGAAAAAGCCTATTCATTCTGGACTGATATTCTGGACGTACGGGACAGAAAAAACCTGTTAATTCTGGACTGGAGTGACCATATATAGACATGAGGTGACATACATTTTGTTTTTGAAAAAGCCTGTTCATTCTGGACTGAGATGACCATATATGGACATGAAACACACATTTTGTTTTGAAAAAACCTGTTCATTCTGGACTGAAATGACTATATGGGCGTGGGACACACAAAGCCACTCATTGGAAGCGGTTTTCACCGCTTCAAAAATCCAATAAAATACAAAAAAGGGGGAAAAAAATGTTACTAATTATTTATTTATTTATTTTGCATTTAATAACTTCCCCAAAATGGGGATGCCAGATGTTAAAGAGGTTACCTATTCTGTAGAAAACCTTAGGACTGCCAGGTGGGACAGGAATTAAATGTGGCATGATGGAAGTCTATTCCATATTTGGGATTGCAATAATAGGGTCTCATCAGTAGAGTATTTCCATCGCACATTACATGAGCCAGAGGGCAGAGGTGAGTGGCTGTGTGTCATATGGTTATTGTAGAGATAGCTGGCTTTTCAGAGGACAGTTGGGGTCACGTCAGATCAGGTTCTACCTTATCAATGCAAAACTATTTTTGGTTGATGCTTTGATAGTCGTGGTTTCTTTCCATTACGGCGATATCTTGATGAGAAATCTTTTGTCATGATGAGGAAGTCTTAGACCTTGCATAGTTGTGATGTAAGATACGTGGAACAATGGAAATAGAAAGGTCATGTACTGTACATGACATACCGATCATACAGATAATGAAAAGGGCTTGACAGGAATGCAGTGTCATGTCTACTTTCATGCAATGGCCCCCAACTTTAATCATTCAGAGTTGAGCAAATGTATAAGCTGGAGGTCTTATGGTGGACCGACCCTACTGAATATAGGCTGTGGATCAATGGTTTCCACTGATTATGATTGTGGAGTGTTATTATAGTAGTTATATATTGTTATTCTTGGACACTTTGAAAAACTTTGTTTCAAACTTTTTCAACAAGCTTTACCTGTCCTGTCCTGTCCTGTCCTGTCCTGTCCTGTCCTGTCCTGTCCTGTCCTGTCCAGTCCAGTCCCCCCCCCCCCCCCCCATTTTTCTTTTCCTGCACCATTTTCCAGTCTGCTTAATGCCTAGATTGTAAATTGTAACTATGCTTCACACATACCCACAACACACACACACACACACACACACACACACTCACACACACACACACACACACACACACACACACACACACACACACACACACACACACACACACACACACACACACACACACACACCACATTCATCTCTCACACAGAATGAAATGCACCGCTCCAATACCCTCGCATGCTGGACTTAAATGGTGTCATTGTCTGACCACAACTGCACTCGATGAATCCGTTGAAGGGGGGAAAAAACGATTGAAAGCACGTTTCTATTTTCACAGAATTGAGGCAGCTACCAGTATTATCTTTCAAGCTATGAAATACCTATGAAATACCTATGAAATAGCTATGAAATACCAAGTTATATACCACTGCAGCAGTATCAGGTGGGGGCCCCCATGGAGCATGTCGGTGTGGACTTTGTTGGCCCATTTCCCATTACTGATGATGGGAACCGCTACAAGTGGCCAGAGGCCTATGCGGTACCTGACCAGAGCGCAAAGACCACAGCTGAGCGGCTGGTATGTGAGATGTTCTGCCGGTTCGGTGCACCTGAGGAACTGCACAGTGATCAGGGGCGGAACTTTGAGGCAGAGGTGTTTGCCAAGGTATGCCAACTCATGGGGGTGAAGAAAACTCGAACGACACTGATGCCATCTTGTACAGGTATCATGTGCACGTGTGCATGCGCGGCCGCGCGCTTATCCAGGAAAGAAAAAACAATGTTATGAGTGACATACAAACAGTATGAGGAAACAAACTGTCTACTATCAAATCAATCTGTTTCTCACGCTCACACACCAACACACGCACGCACGCACGCACGCACGCACGCGCGCACACACACACACACACACACACACACACACACACACACACACACACACACACACACACACACACACACACACACACACACACACACACACCATGGCAGCTCCTGGTGGAGCGTAACGTGAACGCCAAGACCGTTTGAGCCATCTTGCTCTCTCCAGGACCAACAGCAGCCCCATCACCCTGCTGGTTTGCCATGTTGAGCATCATGGCCTCCTTGAGCCAGCTGGTTTGAACTGTTCGAGCGAAAGGGGCCACCTCGATCGACTGCACCTCAGTCTTTGACTGAAGTGTTTTAAAAGATTAAAACAAAAAAGATTTATGTACATCTGCCATTGGCAATAATAACACTCAGAGAAGGATTCATGTGGAAGGACATGTCATTCCCAGTGTTTTTATGCCTAATGTTGGTGTTATAAATGAACGTGGAATTCAACTTGTAGAGTGTTTGCTCATGTTTGTTCTTTGGCTACTGTCACGTCCGCGCCTCAGACCTGGGACATTGACTGTCCACTGTCCACTGTTGATATGTCTCTGACGACTGACTGTAATATGTTTGGTTGTTATGTTGATACAGTATGTCATTCAGTATGTTCATGGACTTTGGACTTGACTGTCCTTATTTAGGTTTTGGAGTCTCAAGGTGTTTCTGACCTATCAGTATGTTGTGTTCTGTTTAGTTTTGGTTTTCTATTACTGTTTTGCGTTAGTGTTCTCTAACCTGTCTTGTGAGTGTTCAATGTTTCCACCTGAGTCCCTCAGCCAATCCTAGTGTTGATTTGTCTTTGAGTTCACCTGTGTGTTGTTAGCCCCTGTCTATTTAAGTCCTGTGTGTGCATTGTTTTCTTGTTGGTCCGTAGACCTATGTCGAGTAGTGAGTTTGTACCTGTGGAGTTCTGTTATTCTGTCTACTTATAGTAGGGGAAAGTTAGCCTATTGCTACATAAATCTGGGAACTAAATCTAAATCACTAGCTTTCTTCACAAATGTGTTCATAAAGGTTATTGGGTATCCCGAGGGCCTGGGATTAAAGGGGGGAAAATAAAAAAATGTCCAATATGAACGTATGAGGTGTGTAATTTGGGTATTTTGGGGTTGCTGAATCCATTCCAACCATTCGTTTTCAGTTAAAATGACTCCTTGGCCATAAAATAGGCCACAGCTACTTTTGTCTGTCCATGAGACATATAATATTGGCAATAAAAAAAAAGTTGGAGTAGGGTTTGAATTCATGAAAACTAATCAAGATCAGGTGGGTAAGGACACATCATGACACAAAGGATAACATGATACAATCTGACAAGGAACACTCAAACACAGGGTTTAAAACAGGGACTAACTAGGACACAGGTGAACTCGAATGACATGATTGGATAAGCCTTAGCCAATTAGGCCTTTTTTATGGCCAAGGAGTCATTTTTACTGATAACTAATGGTTGGAATGGATTCCGCAGCCCAACAATACCCTTATTACACACCTCATACGTTCATATTGGCCATTTTTAATTTTTCCCCCTTTAAACCCAGGCCCTGGGTATCCCGATACTTTGATTGGCTCCCACAAAGTATGTCAAGGGAGTTGGGTTTGACAAAGTTCAGAGGTGATAGTAGACACCTTTATGAACACATTTTGTGAAGAAAGCTAGTGATCTAGATTTAGTTCCCAGATTGATGTAGCAATAGGCTAACTTTCTCTTACTATTAGTTAAATAAATCATTTGAGTTGATCATTCCTGCCAGTGCCTACCAGTTTGCTTTTCGGTTCACTTTGTATACCCTCGCATGCTGGACTTAAATGGTGTCATTGTCTGACCACAACTGCACTCGATGAATCCGTCTGTCTCAGCGTTTCTCCTCGGTGGCTGGAGCAATTGATCTGAAATCGCATCACTATCAGCATATGAACACACCTGACATAACTGTGAAGCCCGTTTGTCACTTTCACAAATCGTATGCTGTATAATAGCATTTTTATGGTGTATCTATATCTATTTAGTCTACAGTACCTTTTGTGACCACACATGTTAAGGGAGGGGCGCTGTTGTTCAGGCCATGCACAATCACACACAAACCCACACACACACACACACACACACACACACACACACACACACACACACACACACGGGGGGGGGGGGGGGGGAGTGTGTGTGTGCAGGCGGGCAGGCGGGTTCTGGCCCTGTTACAGATGTTGTCCAAAATCATGCAGATCGGTACACAGTATCTCTGTAGCCGTTAAATGGAACGGGTATTTACATTGATGCTCCTACATATTAGCATGCAAGCACCAGTTAAAGTTACTTTCCATCCCTCATATATTGTGTGCACAGTGCACATCCCATAATCCACACACTGCACATCATTTCGGAGCTCATATCTTTGAACGGGTAAGGGCTAGTTATATATATACAGTATATATGGTATTATGGTTATGAAAAATGCTTCTCCTTCATTCATGTTTGCTGAATGTAGCCCTGGCCAGGAGGAGGTGATGTCTTCAGGCGATAACCAGCGTTCTCAGGTGTTTCGACCCTTGAACCGCTACACCCTCCGATGGCGGGTTGGCAGTGGTGGCCAAATCACTGCCCATCTCCTCCTCCTGGCCACTCTCTCCTCTCTCCTGTTCTATCATCTCTAGAAAGCAGAAAGACAAAAGCGTTCAGCCCAAGCGTGCTGACGTCAGCACAGGGCTAATAGTTAGCAAAACAAACGCTGACACTTTCACCTCAATAGTGTACATCACAAAAATGCCAGATTGGACACAGCATCTACTCCAGCACAAAAAGGTTCTCCTTTCACAGTTGTTTCACTGCCCACATTTACCTCAGTGTATACAGTAGGCTGTGTGTGTGTGTGTGTGTGTGTGTGTGTGTGTGTGTGTGTGTGTGTGTGTGTGTGTGTGTGTGTGTGTGTGTGTGTGTGTGTGTGTGTGTGTGTGTGTGTGTGTATGCGTGCGTGCGTGCGTGCGTGCGTGCGTGCGTGCGTGCGTGCGTTTTTGTTGCAACTTTTACTCCGGCACTTGTGTCACCTCAAGACCTCAGGGGGGACCCACCCAATGCCTCCCCAGAGAAGCCTCTTGTTAGTTTGTGCACTCCGCGTGCTTACACACGTGTGCAATGTTGAGAGAGCCAAACACAGAGGACGCGCATGGACTGATCATAAGTCCGGCCTCTCAATATTCCGACCAGGTTAACATTCACCAGCGTCAGCAGGTTAGGATTTCACCAGGATAGCATTCCCCCAGCGTTAGTTTTACTGAGGTTAGGGTTAAGGTTAAGGTTAGGTTTAGGTGGTCGGGTCGGAAGAATGGGAGGTCGGAAAAAATGGGAAGTCGGAACTATGACATGGCACCATGTGTAAAGATCTCCAGTACTGTGTGGGGTTGTTCCAGCCTCCTTTGTCTCACCAGCCGCTACAGCTGCACACTGCACACTGCGCGCTGCGCATTGCACCTGTGACCCCTCTTCTCCACACTTGGTCCTGGCTTGATGTATTTTGGCCTTCTGTCTTCCTGCAGATCCTTTTTCAGTGACACTTCAATGCCTCCCCAGTTGATGTTGTTTGGGTGAGCCTTCTCGTTACCTGTGATTCATTCCTGACCGTTACCATTATGTCTGTATTGTTGAGTCTCACGTACTCTCCCCTCTCGAGAGACTCTGGGGGTATCTGTGTTACTGTCTATACTATGCACAGGAGGAGCCAGGATTCAAACCACGAACACACACACACACACACACGCCAACTGAAAGTAACGCATCAATTAGTTCATCCGTGAGAAAGAGTAACGCATCAATGAGTTCATCCGTGAGAAAGAACAACCTACAGTATGAGGAAACAAAAAGCTGTCTACTGTCAAATCAATCAATCTCTGTCTCTAGCTCTCTCTGTCATGCGTGCATGCACGCATGCACACACACACACACACACACACACACACACACACACACACACACACACACACACACACACACACACACAAACACACAGACACACACACACACACACACACACACACACACACACACACACACACACACACACACACACAAACTGGGATAGTCCCAGAAACAAAGTGTTTCCTGGTGCATCCATGTATAAATTAGAGCAGTGATGGTGACATTGTGCATGCAGAGCAGGTGACATCAACATGATGGCTGTGGCTTTGTTTCTCATCCTTCTGACACGTAAGAACAATGAAACGAAGTGCTAGCCTCATTGGATACTAATTACTTATAAACAATGCCTACTTTATATAAGATTAGGCAATTCTTATTGATAAAGAAATATGCTTTTCTGTTAATTGACAGTTCATATCATATTAATGTGTTTATATTGATTGACAGTTATAATAGCCTATGTTAATGTGTTCATATTCATTGACAGTTGGACAGGGAGTGTCTTCATGGGACAACGGGTATGACAAAATTTTGAATCGTCGATGTCCCAGTGGACAGGCTGTGTCCCGCATTGCAAGGTAAAGAATTAACACGCACGCACACTCAAACTCAAACACATACCGGTACACTTTGGATCTCTGTAGCCACTTGACAAAGTATTTTGTATGGGACATGGACACTTTGATGTCTGTGGATATGTGTATATTTTTTCCCTGTCCATACTGTAGGAACAATAATGGCTTGTTTTCCTGATCACTCTGACAGACCGTAATTGTGACTAATTGTCTGATGGAACTGTGATAACGTATGGTTTCATTATTGATATACAGCTACCACAGCAACCATCATGAGGACCGTGTTTGGAGCATATCCTGCAAACGAGCCGCGGTCTTCAACCGCTGTTACTGGTCTGGATGGGTCAACTGGTTTGATCGCCCCATCCACTACACTTGCCCCACCAATTATGTCATCGCTGGAGTGTACAGTTACCATAGCAACCATCATGAGGACAGGCGGTGAGTCTGATTGATCTGATTATGTTGACAGACATTGTGCTTTATGCTCTGCAACATGAAATAACTGTTGAAACACACACATACCTAGGGGGGTAGTGGCTCAGAGGTAGAGTGGCCGCTTGACAACCGTTCCCAGTTTGATCCCGGCTCAGGATTTTGAAACCCATGCTAAATTTAACGTGATGAAAGAAATTAACACATTTTAATCGCACTTAGTTTTTGCACCACGGAACCTTCAGTTTCAGGCATACCAATCATAGGGTAGGTACCCTCACAAAAAACATGCAGTAATCCTGGTCTCTATACTGCCTGATGGAGGGGAAAGGAACTGGTTGGAATAACGTGTTCCTTACACGCGCTACATCCAGCCAGGGAAACTCCCTCCTGTCAGGTGAAAAGAAGCAACTTGGATTCCTCATGCATAGAAGGAAGCATGAGGTCAGTCAATTGCTCTCCCCAGGTTGGCAGAGGGAGTGCCCAGGATTACATTAGACAATTGGCACCGGGTGAAAAAGTGGTTACAAAATGGATTAAAATTAAAAAGAAAAGAAAAAATAAATAAGAAAAAAAAAATTGGACAGAAATAGTCCATTTAACTCAATGGACTTTTGCGAGTACATAAAAGTTAACAGAGAACAGGTTTACTCTAGGTGAAATAAAAGTTTACAGGAAAGAATGTACAAGAACAATAGTCTAATACAGGGGTGCCCATAGGCGAGTATAGCCTCTTCTAGCAGGGGTGCAAGACTGGGTTCCTCATACGCGCGTGCGAACATTTTCGGATTTTGTATGGTTTATCCTGTTGTTTTAACGCGTGTCTAAGGTAAATTGTTTGCCTAATTGTAACACAATATAAACTGTACTTTTCTAGAAACCATGAGCATATGTCTAAATGATTTATTTACTTAGTTTTGCAACAACTTGTGTGTAAAATACATTTAAGAGAGAAGCTTTAGGAGCAGTTCACCACCAAATTCACCACCAGAGCTAAATAACAGACACTTTTTTGCTCCATGGAAATGTGTTGCTTGTGGTAGCTTGCAATGACTTTATGAGGTTGTCCTATGGGGGTGCCCACACTTTTTTGACTTGCGAGCTACTTTTAAAATGACCAGCTCAACATGATTTACCCACACAAATGTACCTGAGGGGGCTTCGGAATAGCAGCACTGGCCGTGTGTTACATCTAAGAAAAACACTCTTATTTTTTAATTTAATGAAAATGGTGGGGGATGACTTCTTCATCCCATTCTGTATGGAAGTGGTATGTTTTGGGGTTCTTTGTAACGCTAAAGACTCTTGAAAACCAAGTATTGCTTGGGGCGTTTGACTAGAAGCCATGAGGGGAGGGATTAATTATACATTTTAGGGACATAATGTGGTCTACCTGCACAGCCTATGTGATTGGTAGATCACAATCTACCTTTTGGGCACCCCTGGTCTAATATAACCTGTACTTTCAGCTGGCAGTTTCTGTGCTGTGGGAAATCTCGATTGGCTACTAGTGACTATCGTTGGACTGGGTACGTGAACAACTGGGACCAGTACCTCTCCTGGCGCGCTCCTGCAGGAAACTACTTGAAAGGTGTCTTCAGTTTACATAGCAACCGTAAAGAGTAAGTACATTCACAAAGTATTCAATATATATATATATATATATATATATATATATATATATATATTAGTGATGCGCGGGCCGACCCGGTGCCACCACCCGCCCGCCAACCCGCTTATCCGCCCGCCAACCCGGGTTAACACCACTCTCATGTGCAAAAAATAAATAAGAATAATCACCTGCTCTTATTTGCCTTTTATTCTTAATAAGAGTAGGCCTATAAGAATAAGAATACAACATTTTGAATATGAGCATGAGCGAGCAAGTTTTAAAATGCACCAGAGAGGCTTGGAGCGCTCCTTGGTGCGAGGACCGTCCCAATTCCGCTCCTGCTGGGGCCGCGAACCACATTTGCCAACATTTTCGCCTTGCGCTGTTGCCCTCATAGCAGCCAGTCAGACACACAACATGAGCAGAGGAGAATGCACAAACAATTCAGCGCATGTCGCTGATCAGGATTTCACTTAAATGTCTCTGTCATCCACACAAGTCTGTTTATAAATACTTTGTGGCAGTCAAGTTATATAACCAGCCAGTCAACGGATACGATTTGAAACACAACTTTCGATAGTGAGACTGATTTTTATACTGAATGAACCACGCTCACCTCGAGTCACTCCCATCTCTCCAATCTGGTGATCAATAACCAACAGGATTTAATATTGTCCGTCTTTTGCTGTCTGTTTGAAGTGTGAGGCTCTGTATAAATATGATTGATATAAAACCTGAAACGCCATTCTTACCCCGACGATGCCCCCGCGATTTAGAGAGAATGAACGTCTTTGAATGAATGTCTTTATGCTGTCAAATAGGCAGAATTTGAACAACACGTTTGTTTATTTAGCCTATGACAATATTGTGCTACTGTAGACCTTTCTGTAAAGCGACTTTGGGTACTTGGAAGAGCCGTATATAAAGATGAGCTATTGTGGAGATGATATACCACCTTTTTTTTAAATGAGGGATGCGGGGCGGGCAGATTAGTTGATTTGTAGATTGTTCTGCGGTGCGGGCGGGCGGGTTACGTTCCGTGCGGGCTGTGGGCGTTGCGGGCTATGAAAAAAAGCTGACAAAAAAATCACTAATCTGTACAGTACAATATATATATATATATATATATATATATATATATATTGAAATATACATATACATATACTGTACTGTACAGATTGAAGTGTTTTTGGTTGACCTTTGTTGGGCAAATTTGAATGAGAAATATACTCTGTAGCTCTGAAGCTTGTAAATATAAAACGCCAAATTACTGCAGTTACAACATCTATAGTGTGTGCCAGCGGCTACATCATTGTAGTCCTTAGCGGCCATTTCTTGGGTCAAAACACAGGTGTTTCAATTGTTTGATTGCATAGAACTAATGCTATAGTCTAATCAGAACACCTGTGTAAGGCTGTGTTTACCCAAGAAATGGCCACTCTTAGAACTACATTTGGCACACCCTATACGATAGTGTATGTTCTTTCAGCTCACTTTAATAGTCTGGGTTAGCAGGTAGAAGACAATGTGCAATATCTCTCAATGGGTCTTATTGTCTTTTAAGATCAGTTTGCGATTCAAAGATAAATGTTGAGAATTCTTTTTCTCTTCCTTTCTCAATGGCAGGGATCGCCGCTGGCGTTTCCAATACTGCAAGGGAGGAACAGGTGTGTGTGTGTGTGTGTGTGTGTGTGTGTGTGTGTGTGTGTGTGTGTGTGTGTGTGTGTGTGTGTGTGTGTGTGTGTGTGTGTGTGTGTGTGTGTGTGAAAAGTTGGAAAGTTATGTTTTCTTTCATGTAATGAATATTGGTGAGGATTTAAGCATTTATTGTATTTTAGGTATTAGGAGCAGGTCATTTATTTGTTTATTTGTTTGTTTTCATTATTAGGGTCAAAGACCATAGTAGCACTTGGTCCCTTATTGAAACTCTAGTCTGTATCATTCACTACTTTTGCAGTTCTGCCTAACCATGCAGTAGTTGTTTTTTTTTTGTTTTTTTTTATGAAACTCAGCAATAGGATTTTTTTTGAGTGATTGATTTTTGTCTTAAATCAAGTGTCATGCTTCCAAGGAAGCCCAGCCCATATGGACTTACAGGACACTTTTACATTTGATTTGACATAGGCCTAAACAATTCACCAACACAACAATTCACATGAACCATGATCAAATTAATAACCAACTTTAAACCCTCAAGCTACTATTAAGCTACAGTACTATTTGAAAAGCTGTCTTCTACTCCAGGCTCTAGAAACAAAATGTGATGTCTTAAAGACTTCATAATTAAACAACCATTCCAACTTCTGTCCATCATCATCCCAGAAGAGCTCCGGTTTTCATTGTTTGCATTACATCAAACAAAGGAACCCTCAAATCATCATAGAGTAGGCTTCAATAAAACATAATATGTTAGAGGGCTATACCAAGCCTCACAATCATTGGCCAAAGGGATGCACTGTGTTTGGTTTTTGGTTGTACGTAAAAAAGTAAGCTCTTATGAGACAATGACATTTGCAGTTTTATGAAGATTATTCATATACCCCTAACACAATAACACATACAGTAAATGCATGTTTCACATTTTTATGAAACATGGAGGGTCATTCCAAAAAGTACTGAAACAATATTACTCCAGTGGGCCAAAGCGCGGGTGCTATAGCAATCCTTTGAAAAATGCAAACTTTAAACAGGCATAAGTCATGTTTGTGTGTGTGTGTGTGTGTGTGTGTGTGTGTGTGTGTGTGTGTGTGTGTGTGTGTGTGTATGTGTGTGTGTGTGTGTGTGTGTGTGTGTGTGTGTGTGTGTGTGTGTGTGTGTGTGTGTGTGTGTGTGTGTGTGTGTGTGTGTGTGTGTGTGCGTGCGTGCGTGCGTGCGTGCGTGTGTGTGGTCTCTCTGTAATGAAACAGCTCCTCTAAAGTGTGGAGTTCCATCCATCAAGCCTAAGGTCAAAGGTTACACCAGCAGGATCGTTAATGGACAGAATGCAGTGTCTGGCTCCTGGCCCTGGCAGGTGTCTCTACAGGTAATGACAGAATGCAGTGTCCGTAGCCGTCCTTGCTTAAAGTCCCTATCTTGTTGTTCAGAGAGGCGTGTGTAAGTTGAAAAAAACCTTGAAGGTGCTGCGTTTTATGTTCACAAAGTTTAATGTAAACATACTAGAGTTTCACTGGCGCAAAAGCGCCCGCTCATCCTAGAGTTCGCTCGTGCACATACACATTTCCAAACATAGATCTCATTAATTAACCTATTTATTATTATTATTATTATTACCCTTATTGTGTTTTACATCTTATAGTGTTTCACACACACACACACACACACACACACACACACACACACACACACACACACACACACACACACACACACACACACACACACACACACACACGCAGTAGGCTAAATACATACGAAATAGTTCGTTTTAGTTTAGTTATTAGTTAGCAATACAAACTAAAGACTAAATACAAACTAAAGACTAAATTTATTTAAATGCATGAAAGAAGGATTTAGTTGCCCGTTACCGTGCAGCACGTCTTTTAAATCTGCAACCTAACCAAAACAATATGCTCTATATGCTACAGAAATAGAGGACCAGAGGAGGTCCAAACTACTTTTGGCTTGTGCGATGCGGTCGTACAGTAGCCTACCAATTAATATATGATTTGGGCTTTTACATCTCATTCAACCGTAATATGCAAAAATGTTTTGTTTAGTTAATTTTATGCCATGATGCCGATGGTGCAAGCAACGTGCCTGCATCGTGAATCGTGTCACCAACTTTCACCACTTGGCACTTAATCCATTGCTACGATCAGACAGTCACTGTGCTCGTATCCAAGTTATTCCACGACCCATAGAAGTTTGGATCCCTGTTTTGTTATCCTCAACTGAGTCCGGCTTGGTTCTTGGTGCTTCGGTTCTGTTTGTCATAACAGTAAAGCTAAACCCCCGACGCCGAGCGAACCAAGAAGTCCCGTACACAACGCTGATAAACTGGAGAAGCCTTTGCCGTACAACAGTGTTTCTGCATATGTCAGACACACAATCTCACAACCTGCCGCGTTGCGACGTGTTATGAGCCTGTAGCTCTTGGAAATCTGTGGAAATAAGCTTAGTCTTTTCTAGGAGCTCCTTTTAGTAGACCTTGTACCAGTGAACTGTACCGTCATGAAACTGTACCTTTCCTATGCAAACTCCTAATAAAGTCTTCAATTAATCAATCAAAGCAGCAGCAGCCAGCAGCCTGGAACTAAACCAGCTAGTGACAATGTCCGATCACGAAACAAACTTGTTTTAATGGTTGTTCTACTTCATCCAAATAATAATATTGATGGGCTTAAATTATAAAGTAGTCTAATAACAGCATTTCCCCAGGCAGCAGTAGCCGGTGGTCTTTATAATTAAGGGTCAATTAAACATTTGAACGGCCAATGGCATACATATAGGCCTATGCCTATTTATTGCAGCAAACTTGATATGATTATTATTAATAGACGTATTATTTATTTATTTGTTTGTTTGTTTTTATCCCACAATGTTATAACCCATGTTTCACCCGGTGTCAATTATCTAATGTAATCCTGGGCTCTACACTTCCTCTGCCAACCTGGAGAGACAATAACGGACTATTAGACTTACTTCTATAGCACTTTGTAACAACTGTGGATAGCATGATGTCCTCCCAGCCGTTTCGGAGCATATCAGGATCGGTAAGACAAATTATGTCCCTATATGACCCAATAGTTTGGACCTCCTCTGGTCCTCCTATTTCTGTAGCATGTTGTTTTGGTGTATAGGTTGCAGATTTAAAAGACATGCTGCCCAGCAATGGGTAACTAAATCCTGCTTTAATGCATTTAACACAACAATATCACAGTCTAATAAATACCATCTTAGCTGAGGAACAGTTAAATTACTATATTGGTCGTCTGGGTCCGTCATCCTACAAAACTATCGTCAAACCCAATAGCGGCTCTGTGATGCGCCCCCTAGAGTTGGATGTGCATGGACCTAATCAATCCCAGAGACCTTTGCAATTACCCAGAATGCATTGCGCGGTATCCAAGATGGCGCTATTTGCGAACTGGCTTATGGGGCAGGAGGCAAGATGTTGTGCAATGGAAATAAATGCAGCTTAAAGAGGCAAATGTGTTAAAGTTGGACAAAACAAAGCGTCCAGGTTAGTTTGTGGCGGTGGGCATGTTTGTGAGAGGTTTTGAGAAAGAATGAAGGCACAGATACTACTTTAGATGTGAACCGCATCAATTTCTCAATGAGTCTTTTGGGGTCCGTTTTTAGCCCAATGAATGTTTTTCACGCAAAACAAATGCTTGCAATGGATTCAGAATAATTAAAAACACCTAGTTTAACCCCTCACATCCCACTTAAAGCAGATTTTTTGGGAGTCATTTTTCTTTTATAGTGTAGTGTATAGTAAGTGAAGGTAGGTAGGTCGTTTTCAAAACTACTATTGCAATTTGTTCTAGGTTTTTTCATATAATGACTGCACTATATGCACCCCTCCCCACCTCCCCTTCCCTCTCCTCCCCTCTCCCCAGACCACCTCAGGATGGCATTTCTGTGGAGGTTCTCTGATCAACCAGAACTGGGTGGTGACCGCTGCTCACTGCAAAGTGTTGTAAGTAATGACCTCCAACATCAAACAATGACCACTACATAGGTGATGAAAGTTAGACAGACGGACGGACGGACGGACGGACGGACGGACGGACGGACGGACGGACGGACATTCTGCAGACAGGTATCTAAACCTGTCTGTCTCTCTGTCTGTCTGCCTGTCAAAGCAGTTCAGTATTTTGAAACACAGTATAGGTAGTAGATATATATTACAAATGTAACGCAAATAAGATGAAATAAATAACATGATAATGTGTGTGTGCGTGCGCGTGTGTGTGTGTGTTCAGCCCCAGGCGCCATCGCGCCATCCTAGGAGAATATGACCGTAAGTCCAGCAGGGAATCGATCCAGACCATCTCCATCTACATGGTAAGAGACATGTTACTGACTGAGTGATATGTATGGTCCAATACAGAGACATGTTACTGACTGAGTGATATGTATGGTCCAATATAGAGACATGTTACTGACTGAGTGATATGTATGGTCCAATACAGAGACATGTTACTGACTGAGTGATATTTATGGTCCAATACAGAGACATGTTACTGACTGAGTGATATGTATGGTCCATACAGAGATGGCAGTGAAACAGATAAATATTGGATTCAATATGAAAACTTTCATCTTAAAAATGGCCAAAAAAAGTATAGAATAGATAGTTAGATTGTGTGTGTGTGTGTGTGTGTGTGTGTGTGTGTGTGTGTGTGTGTGTGTGTGTGTGTGTGTGTGTGTGTCTCCATCCATACAGACCATCACCCATCCCAAATACGACCCTAAAGCTAACTGGAACAACGACGTGGCCCTGGTCAAGCTGTCCTCTCCGGCCCGCCTGAATTCCAGGGTGTCCCCTGTGTGCCTGGCTTCCTCCAGCCTCTCCCTCCCCTCCAAGACACGCTGTGTCACCACGGGATGGGGAAAAACCAAACACACATGTGAGTGGAACGGACACAGACAGACAGACAGACAGACAGACAGACAGACAGACAGACAGACAGACAGATAGATAGATAGATAGATAGATAGATAGATAGAGACAACACTCTGGTGACTTCGGTTTCAACTGCTAAGAACCTTGGTGTGGTCCTGGACAGCCAGCTATCTTTCAAGGCACACATTGCATCAGTCCTGTAGGTTCACACTCTATAACATCCGTAGAATCAGACCCTTCGTCAACCAGGAGTCAGCCCAGCTCCTCCATCAGACATCAGTCATAACAAAACTCTCTCCTCACTGGCATCCCGGCATGTGTACTTAAGCCTCTCCAATTGATCCATAATGCAGCAGCACGATTGATGATTTTACTGAATGCCTGGATTGTACACTGAATGTGTGAATTGTACACTGCAGCATCACACGAAAGCATCAAAAGTAGCAGATCCACAACGCCATGCGACAGAGACCATGTGATCTTTATGACCATATTTCTCTCCTGTTGTGCTCTGTGTTCCACAGCCTCAGCTGCTCGCATCCTCCAGCAGGTGGCGCTGCCTCTACTGAGTAATGCCCAGTGTAAACAGAAGTATTGGGGGAATCGCATCACTGACTCTATGATCTGTGCCGGAGCCTCTGGAGCGTCCACCTGCCAGGTAACCATGTTATTCTGTATTCTTTGGATCCCTATTACCTTCCACAATGGAGTAACAAAGTTTGACGTCATTTACACATCCTACCTGTTTCCCGTTTTTGCGCGAAACGTTCGGAATCTCCTTATGCGGAGTTGATTGTTGACATCAGGCTGTTCCGCAGGAAATCGGCGCAAGCGCTGACTCATTGTGACATCACTTCATAAAAGGCTCTGACATCACGTACGCCACATGAGTCAACAAAAAATCTCTGTGAGTGTGTGTATGTATTATGTATGTAATGTAATCTGCGTATCTCAAGAACCGTTCGTCCCACAGGCACGCACGTTCCCCGCCGCAGCAGGTAGTGCAGTGCCTGGCCTCGACCCGACCCGATACGCGATTTTCTGGATCCGGCGTGAAAGGTTCAGATTCTCCATATGCCGAGCTGATGTCTGACATCAGAGTTTTCCGGAACCGGCACTGTGTCTACAAAGATCTCCATATATGGGTATAAAATGGACGCAGACAGATACAGATATCTCCATAAATGGGCATAAATGGACACAGCCAAACAAATGGTCAAAACGGGTCCTACAGAGATCTCCATATATGGGCATAAAATGGACACAGACAGACAGCTATCTCCATATATGGGCATAAATGGACACAGGCAAATGGTCAAAACGGATCCTATGACAACAGGTATAATGGGGTTTGCATTAAAGGGCGGGGCATTCATTCCCTATTTGCATTGCTCCCGAGTTGGCCAGATTTGCGAATAGACGCAAAAAGATAAGATGTGTGTTAAAATGTTTTCATTTACTGCTTTCTATCGATTTAGAAATTTTAGTGATTTTGATTTTCGTTGGTTGAGGGCATGCGTACAAGTGGCTATTGTATCTAAAGTATTTTAGATACAATAAGCCATCAATTTCTTTATTACTAGTTACAGTAACACTACTAGCCCCCCATAAGTCAGATCCGCCCATGAAAGATTGCGGTGCATCTTGGGAATGGGCTTACTTTGTCTAAGAAGACATATTTAGCCACTTGTATACATGCCCGCACCCACTGAAATCAAAATCACTAAAATTGCTAAATCGATAGAAAGCAGTAAATTAAAACATTCTAACACTCATCTTTTCTTTTCTCTAATTACAATCTAAAATATGAACCCTTGTTGTAAAATAATAGTTGTCCTTTAAGCTCCATTGAATCGACCTGAATTGAGCTTGTGGATCAGTTACAGTATATCTCTATCTCTGATCTACAAATTGGGCTTATGACTATGAGTTATGATTGGTCTTACTCCAGGGTGATTCCGGTGGTCCTGTGGTGTGTGAGAGAGGCGGGGTGTGGACTCTGGTGGGAATCACTTCCTGGGGTGCAGAGGGCTGCAAGGTGCGCTACCCTGCCGTGTACGCCCGCGTGTCCAAACTCAGGAGCTGGATCGACAAGACTGTCAGAACCTACTGAAGAGTCCACACTCGCTGAATGTACCAAACATTTTAGTTTTGTACTCACAACATTTTTGTTCTTTGTCTTTTTTCTTGCTTGATTTGATCTCCTCCCCCGCCCTCTTCTTCCCTTTCTTTCTTCATGGAAATAACGATACGATGGCAATGATGCACAACAACTAATTACTTCTGTAAACCTGTGATGTGACAATATAGCTGATTATTCTGATTAATGCTTACAAACATCACTAAATGTACAACATGCTTACATTATAGTACATACATACATCAGTCACACATGGACTGTTTGATCATGGGGTAATGCACATGTTTTAAACAGTTGCTGTCATCTACTAACTGGTGCAATGATTTGTCCATCTGTAACTACATTTTTGTCAGGGTTAAAGCCCGCTCACAGCCATGGTGGAATTCGGAAATCTGTGAATCAATGAAACTCAGAGACAAAAAATACTCTGAGAAACGCAAATATAATCACAAACTCAAAAAAGGCCCCAATAAACACCTTAAAGCCAAATTAGAAATAGTCAGTTTAGAGGCTAATAAACTGAGAAATCGGACAACCTCCTTAATCCTTTCTGCCAAAAAAAACTACTTGGATGAGAAAGTTGAGGAAAACATCCACAAACCACGAGACCTATGGAAGCTATTTAAAACCCAGCTAGGCTGTGGTGCTAAACTCAGATCCATAGCCAGCAACATATCCATCCAAACTCCCATAACCCTCCTCACTGATAGTCTTGATGTAGCCAAAAATCTCAACATCTACTTCACCTCCATGGCCAAAAATCTGGTCAATAAACTGCCCGCTCCATCTGGGCTGTTTGGTGTTAGGCACATCTTGAAATTCTACAGGAACCTTGGGGTATGCAAAGACAACTTTAAACTTGCCACGGTGTCAACTGATGAAGTGTTTAAAAAACTGCGCACCCTACCTCAATTCAAGGCCGCTGGCCATGATAAAATTGCCCCCAAATTTCTCATAGGCTCAGCTGCCACCATTGCCCCAATCATTACCCATATTATTAATCTATCTATCAAGCAGGGTTATGTCCCCCAGGACTTCAAATTAGCCAAGGTAACCCCCCTGCACAAAAAAGGCAGTAAACTTGACCCTGGCAACTACAGGCCAATCTCAATCCTTAGTTCCATCTCTAAGGTAATGGAAAAAATTGTCTATGAACAGGTGGCTAAATATCTTGAAGAGAATAAACTGATCTACAAGTTCCAGTCTGGCTTCAGAGAGTCCCATTCCACAGATACATGCCTCATCTATTTGAATGATTACATCAAACGTGAAATTCACGATGGCAAATATTGCGGCATGGTCATGCTGGACCTCCAGAAGGCATTTGACACCGTCGATCATTCTATTCTGATTGAAAAACTCAAAGCTATTGGTCTTGATAGCACAGCAGTGAGATGGATGCACTCTTACTTGGTGGGGAGGGAACAGATGGTGGAAGTCAACGGAACCCTGTCCCCCCCCCTCCCAGTAAACTGTGGAGTACCTCAAGGGAGTATACTAGGACCACTGTTGTTCTTAATATACGTAAACGACATGTCATCTGCTTGTGACTGCAATCTGTTTCTGTTCGCGGATGACTCGGCTCTCCTAGTCTCAGGCAGAGACATTTTGCAGGTTGAAAAGGCCCTTAACTGTGAACTTAACAAGATCTGCACCTGGCTCAATGACAACAGACTCTCAATTCACCTAGGCAAAACTGAATGTATCCTCTTTGGATCTAGTCAGAAACTTAGCCTAGTTGAGAACTTCACAATTAAAGTAGGTGACACTGTGATAGAAAGAAAAAACCACATCTGCTACCTGGGTTGCATCCTGGAGGCTAACCTATCCAGTGAAAAAATGACCACCAAGGTAATCAATAAAGTCAATCAACGAATTCGCTTCTTGCAAAGAGTTGCCCCACTGATCAATATTAAATCCCGAAAGACACTAGGAGGTGCTCTTATTGGACCCCTCATTGATTACGGAGTCCTTGTCTGGTATCGCGACGCCCCAGCTGCCTTAAAGCTAAAGCTCCAAACAGCCCAAAACAAACTAATTAGGGTTGTGCTTGGTCTCCCTCCTCTGACCCACCTTACCGAGCATCACCACGAAAGCGTGGGGTGGCTCAAAGCAGCTGACAGAGTACAGCATCTTGCAATGGGCCTGGTGTACAAGATACACTACACCTCCAAGATTCCCATGTACCTGACAAACTACTTCTTAAAGGTCAAGGATGTTCACGATCATAACACCAGAGGCAGCTCCACTAATCATCATCAGCGTAGATTTAACACTAAACAAGGCGCTAACTCGTTCTCCTGCTATACCATCAACATGTGGAACGCCCTTCCACAAGCCCTAAAGGAGAGCAAATCCCTAGCCTCCTTCAAAATTGGTATGAAAAGTCACCTTCAGACAGCAGCTACCCGTGACTTGTAAACAGACTAAGCCCCCATGCTCCCCCCCCCCTTTTTCTTTGTATTCTGCCTTTTGTATTTGATGTTATGCTTTTGAAACTGATATTATCCTAGATAAAGTACTATGTTCTATCCGTCTGTCTTTCAATGTTATATGAGATACTTAAAGTGTGGTTCCTGTGGAAATAAGCCTCGGCTTTCTAGGATCTCCTTTTAGTTGACCTTGTACCAGTGATTTGTACTGTCATGAAACTGTACTTTTTTCTATTGCAAACTTCTAATAAATTCTTCAATCAATCAATCAATTGCATGCATTTCCAAGTAAACTCTTTAAGCATCAAATGTATGACTTTGTTTGCATATGGGGAGGGGTGGTGAGGGGAGGGGAGTGGGTAGATGAGATGATATGCAACTGATTTACATAAAAGCAAGTGAGGTAACAATAAGAGTGCATATTGTCGTGGACGTTAGCTACACTTTGTGTGGTGTTTAGGGATGGAGCTCGTACATCTTTATTGATAATTGATGAGCACCTTATCGATCCTGCTTATTGAGCCCAGACTTTTATCAAGCCCACTATTGAGCATTTTCTAATATTTTGTGGAAACATGTGAGACGACAAATTCTGAACAGAACTAGTGTCTCTTTCTGTATTGGCCAGTTGTTGTGACTGTGAGTTTGTGGCTGACCACCATAAACATTACAATTGACAAAAGTAAAAGAAAAGAAAATAGAACGGCAGGTTCTGCCAGTAAACATCAAGAGGCAATAACAGGCAATAACAGCACTTCCCCGACAGGTTGACACATACTGTATCATTAGCATGGTCCCTGGCACGGACAGAGGAATATTCACTCTATAGATACGTCCAGACACTCTGGGATCTGGAAGGCAACTTACTGAACAGGTGAGCTGCAAAGATATACATGGGAACTCACTGTGTCTGTGAGCCAATAAGAACACATTAGGTTCAGTAAACACACACACACACACACACACACACACACACACACACACACACACACACACACACACACACACACACACACACACACACACACAATAGGCTGTAGCCAGTGCTGTAGCTGGGAATAGGCTGGCATTTGTTCCCGTGTTACAACGTTTATAGTTTGTCGGTGCTCTAGATGAACCTAGTTTTGTTGTTTGGACTAAAGCTGTTGTTTTGCATAGTGTTGTATGTCTCTCACATTCCAAAACCAATTTGCTCTAGTATTGTCTATCTTCAAAACACTCAATAGTTGTCTTGTTGACAAGACAGAAGTTCTCATAATAGGTTCTACTGCCCAGAGAGAATCAATAATAAATAGACTTGGTAACCTGGCTAAAGAAAATAACACCTCTGTTAAGAACCTGGGGGTGATCATTGATGCTGAATTAAATTTTAATACACACATTAATCATGTCACGAAGATTGCCTTCTTTCACCTTAGAAATATTGCGCGAATTAGAGCCTATCTGTCGCTGAACGATGCAAAAACGCTGATCCACGCTTTTGTTTTCTCTCGGCTTGATTACTGCAACGCACTTCTCTCTGGTCTGCCAAAGAAAACAACTGACAGATTACAACTTGTTCAAAATGCAGCAGCCAGAGTTTTAACAAAAACTAAGATAAGAGAACATATTACTCCAGTTTTAGCGTCGCTACACTGGCTCCCGGTTGTTTTTAGGATTGATTTTAAAATTCTTTTACTTGTTTATAAAGCTCTAAATGGTCTGGCACCTTCGTACCTCTATAACTGCCTGCATAGATATGTTCCAACCCGCCCACTCAGGTCCTCTAGTGCAGACCTACTTGAGGTGCCAAAAATGACATATAAAAAATATGGTGAAGCAGCTTTCTGCTTCTATGGACCGACAGCTTGGAATAAACTACCACTACACCTAAGACAGGCAGCCTCGGTGGATAGCTTTAAAGCACAGCTCAAGACCTATTTCTTTACTCTTGCTTTTAGCTAAATTTTTTAATCCCTATGCTGCTATTGACGTCCGCACGGCTCTGAAATTGTTCTTCAATGCTCTATGCTTTTATTTTTTCTTGCTTTATTGTAATCATTTTACTTATCTCTTTTTTATGTATTTTTTATTTCTATTGTACTTTTTCTCTGCTAAGCACGTGTGCTTCATTTTATGCTCTGTAAAGCACTTTGAGCTGCATTTCATGTCATGAAAGGTGCTATACAAATAAAGTTTTATTATTATTATTATTATATGAACACCTTGTGTGTATATGATGGGCGGGCACGACAAGGATTCCTCAGTTTAGCAGACTTTACTGATGTAACTGCGCTCAGGTCAGTATATGTGAGACTTGATTAGACTGGGAATGGAAATACATGATTATATTAAAACAGGCATATCATATTTCTTTATTTTATTGTATTTAATTTCATTAGGATATATTATTCTTGGAACTGTGGTTAAACCGTGGCATACTATACATTCACTGAAGTTGTCTCATTCCGGGTATTGCACTGAAATGAGTAATGACTCTTGAGTGACATTCATTAGACAGGCAATACGTGGGAAGCTAAACACACTCTGTGCAACGCACATTTGGGACAGTAGGGGTCCTCCTCTTCAGAAAGTACCAGTGTTTGTGTAGCAGTGTAGCTAAAATGTGCCTGTTGTCTGGGGTGTTTACAGGTGAGAAATGGTGATGATAAAGGGTATAAATGTAATTGAGGAATATGTTAATTGACAGTATAATCTGAGGAGAGTATCTGTGAAGCAAATGTGTGTGTGGAATGCATTTTGCCTAAATTTACAGCTGTTGCACAGATACTGTAGCTCTTGTATGCCTCTCATTAGGGGAGAGTGGGTAATAGTGAGTCACTTTTTACATTTGCTCCCCTCTAGGTGAGCTAAGAGATAAAAATTCATACATTTCCCATTCATTTGGGATGTTTCCTAACAATGGAAATTATCAGATGTCAGATCATTTAGCCCAATGTATCTCACTTTAACCCACAGTCTCACATTAGCCCACTCTCCCCTATGTTTTTGAGCTCCTGGTTGTTGTGTTTCCCCATTTTCGACCTGTAAATAAGGTGAATGAAATCCCATAGAGAATGATAGCAGGAATGGAATACAAGAACGCTCGCCCCAACGCCCTGGGTCTAATCCGGCGGCCTCGTTCTGCGAAAATTTGCGTTTCAGTTTAATACCTCCAGATGCGCTTCTCGCAATGATAATATGGGATATCCTATAGCAGGGGTCTTCAACAGGGGGTCCGGGACCCCTAGGGGGTCCTCAGAGTTACTATAGGGGGGCCGCCAAATCTTTGTGTGATAGGATACATGTTTTTTACATTAACCATTTGAATCCTAGCATCCTTATTCTGAGTGGAACTGGAACATTAGGCAAAAATAGCAGATCTACAAGCTTACAACGCCTCGCAAGCTTGTAGATCGTCTATTTTTGGCAAAGAAGAGCAGACTAAAGTATTTGACCGTGGTTAAATGTCTGAAAATACACATTACTCCAACATGATGACAGTGCTGTCAAACAAGTCTACGCTGTCTAAGAAATCTATGAAAATCTTTCTTCTGCAACACAATTTTATACAATATGTAGTGGGGGTCCCTGCTTCATCTCTCTCTCAGCTAAGGGGTCCCTGGCCTGAAAACGCTGAAGACCCCTGTCCTATAGGCTACATGCTAGAATGAAAATGACGAAAATAGATGTAATAGCAGACGAATTTACAATGTAATATGGCCGGCTATTTACTAAAAACAAATCAATTCATTTAAATTGCAGTGGAAGTCCTGTGTATGTGTTTGGGTTCACATAATCCAGCAACCCTACGTACATATCAAACATCATGATCAAACTGTTCAGTCAGGCATGTACAGTACAGTAACAGTATAAGCCCCTTTTCCACAGGCCCAACACCACACCACTGCCACTCCACACCACACCACCCACTTGTGCCAGGTTTTCCACTACAAGGACCTGGGTAGAGTGGCATGAAAGTGGTACTAAACGTGGTACTAAAAAGTATCCAATCTAGAGTAGGTCTGAGCTAGGCCAAGCAGGGCCAAACACTTCATAATGTCTGATCACTCACTGACTTTTCATTTAGACCACCAGGATATAGTTGTAATACCATGATAATAGATTCTATTGTGTTTATAACCACTATTGTAATCTATTATAGTGTATTATAATTATCATAGTAATACATTAATACTTTATATTGTATTATAATCACAGTTATAATCCATCATAGTGTATTATAATTTAGGATAGTTATAATACAAACTTATATTGTATTATAATCACAGTTAAAAGGGTCAATTTGTTTCTTAACGATAGCGGTACTTTTGTCTAATGTAAAATGTAGATAATTTTTATGTGGTGTGGTGTGGTGTTGTGTGGTGTGGTGCTAAAGCTGCAGTCGAAAAGGGGCTAGACTATGTAAGCATGTTGTACATTTAGTGATGTATGTAAGCATGCTTTCTACATTTCAGTCAGGCACACTCACATCAATGTATATTTAACCATTTATTGCAACAAATGGAATACAGTTTAAGGAGACATGGTTAAAGGGCTTCACGTTCTGAGA
>NC_137814.1:59573426-59757470 GCF_963921795.1 Nannobrachium achirus
ATACAAAATGTAATGTCTCAACTCTTAGTGCTCATCAGGGTGGATGGGTCCCCAGTTAGAATATAATTATTTTGGTGGCCGCGGCCTGAAAAGGTTGAGAACCAGTCTGCGTTAGTTAACGTTAGTTTTGAACAGTATTAATTACCTGTATAGACACCTGCCAGGGCCAGGAGCCAGACTTTGCATTCTGTCCACCCACGATCCTGCTGGTGTAGCCGCTGACCTGAGGTTTGATGGATGGAACTCCACACTTTGAGTTAGAAGGAGGAGGAGCTGTTTCATTACGGAGAGAGCACACAGTCAGTCAGGGGAGACGCCAAAACATGTCCTGACACAAAAAAATATAAGTCGTTGTTGGGTGGAAAACTTGTATGTCCAAAACCGTTCGCTTCATTTAAAAACATGATTTAAAATAGTGAAAATAGCAGATCTACAAGCACACAATGCCTCGCGATGCGAGGCGTTGTGTGCTTAGATCTGTTATTTTCACTAGCTTTGTGAGACAGTCTTGTATGATGAAGCAGGGCTTTACTTAACGAGAAAAAAACAAAAAGTACAGATTTGAATCTTGGAAATATAAGGTTTCTACCGACAGTATATTCAGGATCCAAATTCAAAAATAGCACATCTATGATTTCGAGCTTGTACATCGGCTATTTTTGCATTCATTTGGGAACAAAGTTAAGATACAGAGATAGGAGGTTTCTGACGGAATAATACAATGTTTATAGTGGCCCTCTGGAGTGAGTGTGGAAATATAGTGGGAATCTCCAACATCACAGTTCCCAGTTCCCACCCCTGATCTACAGTAGCTAATAATATGATTAAGAGCCATAGCAATGTCTATACAGACTGTAGACTATTTAAGTTGCATGGCTTTAGGTCAAACAAGGTCGTGTGTAAAGTTTGCATTTTTCAAAGGATTGCTATAGTGCCCCCCTTTGGCCAATTGGATTAAGATTGTTTCAGACCCTCTGCATTACTGTAAAGTTTCATAGAAATGTGAGACTGCATTTACTGTATTTGTTAGGGGCATATGAATAATCTTCATAAAACTGCAATTTTCATTGTCTCATTTAAAAGCTAAACAAATTAACTTAAAAAAGAAAAAAAACAACAGGTCACCAATATTCACTCTATGAAAACATAACTTTCCAAAGGAAAGCAAGGATTACTGTAAGCACAAGATCACACACACACACACACACACACACACACACACACACACACACACACACACACACACACACACACACACACACACACACACACACACACACACACCTGTAGTGGTTCCTCCCTTGCAGTATCGGAAGGCCCAGCGGCGATCCCTGCCATCGAGAAAGGAAGAGAGAATGTTTCAACATTTATCTTAAAATTGCAAACAGCTTAGGTCTCAAATGAGAAGTGATCTTAACATGATGTTAGCATCAGATTCAACATGTAAGAGATGGATCTTAACATGTATTGCACTGTTTTAACAGCACTGGGACAGCAAGATATACATGACATTGTTGCTACAGTAGTTTGTCTGAATGCCAGAAAAGTCGACCTCTTTCAAAGTCGACCCCAAACTCGTTTCCCAACGGGTCTGTGGCCTTAGCTAGATGCAGAATAGACAAAAATCAAATATTTGCTTCTGGGGGTCCCTGGAACAAAATATTTTGTGATGGGTAGCCAAATACATATCATTCTGCGGGTCCTTCACATGACAAGGTTTGAGAAACACTGATGGCAACATAAGTTTTTTTCAGAAAATTGTTATGATTTAGAAGACTGTAGAATGTGCCTATCAGTGGTTAAGGACCCCCAAAATGTATTTTTGGCCGTGGACCCCCATCTCAAAATAGTTTGTTCCACGGATGGACCCCTATTGCAAACTTTTTTGTTCCAGGGACCCCCAGAAGCACAGATTTGATTTTAGTCTAATCTGCATCTAGTTTAAGGCCACAGACCCGTTGGGAAACGAGTCTGGGTCGACTTTGAAAGAGGTCGACTTATCTGGCTACCGTTTGTCTGATCAATTCATATCAGAGAGAGAGAGAGAGAGAGAGAGAGAGAGAGAGAGAGAGAGAGAGAGAGAGAGAGAGAGAGAGAGAGACATTATGCAGTTATGTGGCGTTTTATATTTACAAGTTCCAGAGTTATATTTCTTATTCAAATATGGGAAAAAAAGCATTGGTCAACCCAAAACACTTCAATCTTACCTGTCAGACACAGTAAACGCAGTAAAAATGTACAGTAATATATACTGCAGGGGTTGACACTAAGGTTTCAGAGGCACTTGCCCATCGGGCAAGTGCAGGTCATGTTCTACTTGCCCAAAGGTCATGCCCACACTGCCCGGAAAGTAAATTGTCCATTATAAAATTACAGGTACGATTTTAATTACCGCTCAATTTAACACTTATTTCTTTACTTTCTAGGGCTGTGCAATACAAAATGTCATACCTAAACACCTCCAAATCTAAATACCTACATAGCTACAGTAAAACAGTAAAAACAGCACAGAGAACAGTGCTCTTTTTTTACTTTCCACTGACCAGAAAACAGAGCACGCTGGCCACGTTCAGGTGTTTAGACAGATATCTCGTGTTGTGTTTATAGACAGTTGCATCCCCTCTCAAATGAGCACTTGCCCGGTCGGGCAACCTGAATGCAAACTCCACCTGCCTGAAAGGTTTATTTACCTGCCGGGCGCAGGTGGGCAAGATTTAGTGTCAATGCCTAAATGTATATACAATGTAATACTTTGTGAATGTACTTACTGTGCGCGGTTGTTATGGTAACTGAAGACGCCTGTCACGTAGCTTCCTGTGGGAACGTTCCAGCCGAAGTAGCGGCCCCAGCTGTTCAGGAACTGAGTCCAACGACAGGAATGAGTAGCCAGTCGAGGGCTCCCACAGCACAGATACTGCCAGCTGAAAGTACAGGTCTTATTATTATTAGTGTGGTTTCTATAGGTCAGGGTTTCCCAAAGTGGGTGGCGTGGCACCCTAAGGCAGCGGTTCTGTGTTTTCCCCATAGACTGTAGTCCAGGGGTGGGCAACTTTGATGATGGCGAGGGCCACTATATTTCCACCTTCACTCCAGAGGGCCACATTGCATATTGCTACGTCCTACTTTGTCATACAAAAGAAGCAAAAATAGCAGATCTACAAGCTCAAAACGCATCGCGCTGCGATGCGTTTTGAGCTTGTAGATCGGCTATTTTTGCTTCTTTTGAATTGGAATCCTGAATATTTTTTTGTTCTTTTTTAATTGGAATCCTGAAATGTAACATTTTGATTCAATTTCAAACACATTTAGTTACATACTCATGTTAACTTTATGAACCTAAATACAAATACATTGGACATGAAAAATGACATTTTAATACTACTATACTAGTCATTAAGCTACTAAGATAGACTGAAGGAATTAAACCAGTTCATGTTAGGAATTGTAACAGCTGAAATCAATAATATATCAGTATTCCTATATTAACCTGAGGGCCGCATTAAGTGAAGGTTGGGGCCGCATGTGGCGCCCGGGCCGCCAGTTGCCCATGTATGCTGTAGTCTATGGGGAAAACACAGAACCGGCTGACAAAATGAGCGATTCAAACTCTTCATTTCAACACGTCACTTCGATTTTCTTCCACGCTTGAGAAGTAAAACGATGAGAGATCAGCAGAAAACCTTCACTTTTTGGATAGAATGTTCACCAAAGGTAAGAAGTAATCGCTAACAGGCGGATCTTCCACCCAGCCAGATGATTCTGGTTGACAACAGGGAGGAACCTCATCTCGGAGCTGCATAGCAGCGGAGGGAGAGGTTCCGAAAGGAGCTAGTCTAATGACTATGGCTCACTGGATTGGTATCTGTGGCATTTACACTGTGTGTACACTGTACATGTTGTTTTACCACAGTTATTTCATGTCATAGTTGTTGCAGAGTGTAAACATAATCAGATCAATCAGACTCACCGCCTGTCCTGATAGCGGTTGCTATTGTAGCTGTACACTCCAGCGATGACATGATTGGCGGGACAGCGGTGGAGGAGGCGTTGATCAAAGTTGTTGACGAATCCAGACCAGGAGCAGCGGTTGAAGCTCGCTGCTCGTTTGCAGGATACGCTCCAACGACGGTCCTGATAACGGTTGCTGTGAATGCTGTATATCAACAATGAAACCATGTGTTGTAATAGTTAATCAGACAATTATTCACAATTCACAAATACAGTCTGTGATCAGAAACACAAGTCATTATCAGTGGCGTCAGTTCAGCAAAAGCTAAGGTATGGCAACATGACTGGTGTCATGCAGGCACCATGCCATGTTGCCATACCTTAGCAACAGGCATGATGATGATGATGATTACTATCAGTGGATAGTATTTTACTGCAGGTACAAGTAAACAAGTATCTCATACAAAAGAAGCAAAAATAGCAGATATACAAGCTCAAAACGCATCGCAGTAGATCTGCTATTTTTGCTTCTTTTGAATTGGAATCCTGAATTATTTATTTATTTATTTTTTAATTGGAATCCTGAAATGTAACATTTTGATTTAATTTCAAACGCATAGTTAGTTAGGCTATATAGTCATGTTAACTTTATGAACCTAAATACAAAATACATTGGATACTATACACTATACTAGTCATTAAGCTACTAACATAGACTGATGGAATTAAAGCAGGTCTTTTGGTGTTTGGAATTGTAGATGAAATCAATAATATATCAGTATTCTGGTATTAACCTGAGGGCCGCATTAAGTGAAGGTGGGGGCCACATGTGGCCCCTGGGCCGCCAGTTGCCCATGTATGATCTATGTTATGAGTTAAAAAAGGACCCGAATTGAAACAAGCCAAAAAGGTTTTTTGAAGAATCCTTTTAGTTGACCTTCAACCAGTGAACAGTGAACTTCCAATAAAGTCTTCAATCAATCAATCAATTGTGCCAGCAGGGAAACACATATAGGCTGCTACACGCATGCCCACAGACATCAAAGTGTCCATGTCCCATACAGAATACTTTGCATGGAAACATGACAATGAATCTGACAGGCACATGACGATCAAGTGACCACAGGGATTATATGTACCACATTGTGTGAGTTTGAGTGTGCGACTGTGCGTGCATGCGTGCGTGTTAATTCTTTACCTTGCAATGCGGGACACAGCCTGTCCACTGGGACATCGACGATACAACGTTCTGTCAAACCCGTTGTTCCATGAAGACACTTCGTGTCCAACTGTCAATAAACATGAACACATAATCCAATACTCATATTATTGTAAGTAAACAGGAACACATTCATATAACATTATTATATTGATACATGACACATCATTTTGATTTAATTTTGCTTCATAATGTTATATGTAGGCATTGTTTATAAATTAGTATCCAAGGAGGCTAGGAGACTATTCATTCATTCATTCATACATAGAAAGTTTTTTTGGAAATAACTACTTGCTGCTTATTTTTTAAATAGCCGGACTCACGTTAGAAAAAGTCATTTCCTAGGAGTGTGTTCATAATGTACTATCTAATAACAAGTTTATAAATTGCGAATTTAATATAAACGTGAATATTAAATGGTAAATTGTGCATTTATTGCACATTTCTCCAAAGCGCTGGGCCACAAATCAGGGTTCCCACACATTTTTATCAATTAATTTCCAAAACTTTTCAAAAACTTTTCCAGAATATTTAACCCAATTTCCAGGACTATATAACAATAATTCAGCTCAATAGCAGGTTGCTTACTTCTATGCGCAATGCCAAAAGAAAGGTAGTGTATGTCAGTGGTTCTCAACCTTTTCAGGCCGTGACCCCCGAAATAATCATGTTTTAACTGGGGACCCGGCACCCTGACGAGCACTAAGAGTTGAGGAATTTTGTATAACATGGTTCTATTGTGAAAATAGCAGATCTAACGCGAGGCGTTGTGAGCATGTAGATCGGCTATTTTCAAAATTTCTGCCTCAATAACCAAAGAAATGCATAGCTATTTTTTTCCAGGACCTTCCAGGACCCTTGATAAATTCCAAAACTTTTCCAGAATTATTATTCAAACTTGTTTGATTGTGACATCAAAGTCCTGGCATGCCTTCATTAATCACTTATCATGTACTTTTTTATCTCTCTTGTTCCAGTGTTACCGGACTACCTCTGTGTTTTTATCCTTGAGAAGAATGATGCCTCTGACTTTCTCGTCAACAGAGAATACCAGGTCACATTAAAGGAAACTATTTCAGCTACCTTGCCAAAACAAACAAATAGCAGATCTACAAGCGCACAACACGTGGCTTCATGGTTTAGCTGGTAGAACACCTTGATAAATTCCAAAACTTTTCCAGTACTGGAAAAAATATTTTTCTAATTTCAAAAATATTTCCAGGAATTTCATGACCGTGGGAACCCTGACAAATGTATTCTGGTTAAACTTTTAATGGAAGTATCCCAAAATGCCAATCCTATGGTTCATATAATCTAAAAACATGATAATAGGGGTAATAATAATAATAAAAGTAATAGTAATAATAATAATAATTCTTACCTGTCAGAAGGATGAGAAACAAAGCCACAGCCATCATGTTGATGTCACCTGCTCTGCATGCACAATGTCACCAACACTGCTCTAATTTATACATGGATGCACCAGGAAACACTTCTCCTATTTTACTATAAATAGTTGACTGTTTCTGGGAATATCTGTGCATGTGGGTGTGCGTGTACGTGTAGTGTGTGCGTGCGTGCGTGTGTGCGTGCGTGCGTGCGTGCGTGCGTGTGGAGGTGTGGGTGTGGATGGGTGTGAGACAGAGATTGATTGATTGACAGTCAGTACAGTTGCTTGTTTCCTCATACTTTATGTTTGTCATAATCATACATCATTTGTTCTTCCTAAGGATGAGCTCATTGATGCCGTACTTTCAGATAAACCTGATTGCAGTGTTGAGAAAAGGACAGAATGCTGTGTCGTTTCATTTACTCAGAAATCACATGACATGATGGGAGGTTATTCCGGATTGTGCGTGCGTGCGTGCGTGCGTGCGTGCGTGCGTGCGTGCGTGTTAGGGGCCATGAACCTGTCCACATACGGACAAACGTGTCCATGGCACACATTTTAATTTTGAAAATAAATAAATAATAATAATTATGTAAAACACATCTTTTTATATTACTCCTTTAGATCTGATCCAAAGTTCACGCAAATCCTATACATGATTTCTACACTCAAGTGATATTTCATATTCCATCCTAATTGGCTAACGTTGGCTTCCAAAGTTTGCAGGATCGGTCAGTTTTGAACAAAATGCAGTAAGGAAAAAAAAAAGCTTTACAGTGGCCCTCACAATTTCCGTGAAATGTGGCATGCACTTTCCCACTATAGGTAGAGGAAATAGTGCAAATACTTTAGCCCCTCCCATTCATGACCCCCTACACCCCAAGGGTCGCTCTAGGTTCAGATCAGTTTATTAATGCAATGATGCAACATTTGTATAGATTCCATAATAGTGCTGTACATCCATAGCTGTGTCATTGGTGACTTGTAAAGTAGCATGCTCATAATATGTGTCAGGATATTTGAAGTAAGGCACATGTAAAGATGATTGTCATCAGTTGAGAGAAAGTGTTTCAAAGTGTCAAATAATATCAATAACAACAACTATAATAAAATTCTACAATCACCATGGAAACCATCCATCCACAGTCTGGGACCTCCTCCAACCTAAAAGTGACCTCACCTCTGATTGATTCACTAATAAATAAATAAATAAAAAAAACACGCCATTGTGAAGTTTTAGGGTTTTTTAATGAAACAAACGATATGCAAATACATACTGAATCAATAACGAATAATGAATGGGGGGAGGGTCTGTGGGGTAGGGGTCGTGAGAGGGAGAGAGAGAGAGAGAGGGGGGAGAGAGAGAGAGAAAGAGAGAGAGATGGGGGGAGGGAGAGGGGGAGAAATGGGTGCTGTGGTGGTGAAGGGATATGAAAAGCATAGGGGATTCTGGGAGGTTTGATTGAGTGTAAATGGGGACAGGTAGATGCCATGGGGGTGGAGTTAAGGTCCAGGTAGGTGGTGTGAGGGGCGGAGCTAAGGGGTGTTTGTCCGCCTCCTGAACATCAGTTGTAGGTGCCTTCGCATCAGTGGTGGAAAAAGTACTCACATTTTAATCTTAGTAAAGTAAGTAAGTAAAAGTATCAATACTGCAATGTAGAAGTACTGTTTGCAAAGTAAATAGTAACTCAAGTTTTCAAGTAATTGTAATTGAGTAAGAGCACAATATTTGGATCCGAGATATAGTGGAGTAGAAGTAAAAGTATTAGAAATTGGAAATAAGTAAAGTACAAATAAGGCTGCAGCCACACCAAAATACCTAGAGTGGAATCTGCCAATGCATTTCAATGAGAATGGAGTGGTTTCATGCAGGTAGAGGATTTCTGCAAAAAAAAACGAAGAGAAAAAAAAAAAAAAAAACGTTCCATTCTCATTGAAATGCATTGGCGGATTCCACTCTAGGTATTTTGGTGTGGCTGCAGCCTAACTCAAAATTGTACTTTAAGTACAGTGCTTAAGTGCATCTACTTAGTTACTTTACACCACTGCTTCGCATCAAACTTGTTTGATTGTGACATCAAAGTCCTGGCATGCCTTCATTAATCACTCATCGTGTACTTTTTTATCTCTCTTGTTCCAGTGTTACCGGACTACCTCTGTGTTTTTATCATTGAGAACAATGCCTCTGATTTCTCATCAACAGAGAATACCTGGTCACATTAAAGGAAAATATTTCAGCTACCTTGCCAAACCAAACAAACAGCAGATCTACAAGCTCACAACACGTGGCTTTATGGTTTAGCTGGTAGAACTTGATCTGCTCTTGTCCTCAAGTAACACTGTCCTTTGCAAAGCCAGCAATCTCTATAATGAATAATATGGTATTTCTTATTAACTTCACCCAAAACATTAATAACTAAGTTTTGACTAGTAATGTAAAAGTAACATAAAAGGATTAAATAGGACTAAACCTATCTCAATAAAAGGGGTGGGAACAGCATGATCCTTTTCAATCAGGAGATTTTACCAGAGGTGGTCAGAGGAGCTGACAAAAATTAAATTAAATTAAATAAAAACGCTAAAAAGGACTTAGGCCATTAGTTTTCTTACAGTATGTGACAATAAGATATATAATCACATCATGGGTTTACAATAGTAAAAAGGTTAGTGAAATTTGTCTTCGTGCCTATAGTTCCCATAATATTGTTAATTCCCTAGAAAAAAGAAATGGAAGAAGAAGGGGGGGGGGGGGCAAGGGAGAAAGGAGATCACTCAGGATATCAATCAACATTGGTGATGGGAGCCATCCTAGAAAGACAGACAAACAGACAGATATCTACCATCAGGCTAAAGAATAGTTTCTTCCCTGTAGCTGTGACAATTATGAACTCTAGACCTCGAAACTGTGATCCTTGCACTTGTGAGATTACTTATGAACTCTGCACTATGAACTGAATTGAACTGTGACACATTAATGTTTTTTCTAATGCTTTCTAAGTGCACGTGCTTTGTTGCACTAATACGTCGTTTTTATTTTATAGTGTCTGGGTATATTTTGTATTTTATTATTTTGCCATGTCCAGGACCTGGGCAACACATTTAGTTCTGTAATTGTACTGAATGACAAGTAAACTCCTTGAACCTTGACAGACAGACAGACGACAGAAAATGCAATGCAGTCCAACTGGCTGCCATAAGGTGCAGGCTTACGGGAAAGAAGACCAACATTAGTCAGTAGGAAGTTTAAACATCAATGTCATGCAAATTCCTATTCATCAATCAATGTCAGAGGTAGAAACACGAGGAAGCGAAATGTATGTTTTCCCGTATATATGATCATTGTGACCCACATAAATATATGTGTAGCGCCAATTTCCCAATCTACGCCAGTCCAGTAGCTATACCTTTTAAACAACGCTTGCACATGACTTTAGTTTTACTGACTGTTTGTTGGCAGTGGTGTATTTGTACTTGAGTATTTCCAATTTCCAATACTTTTACTTCTACTCCACTACATCTCGGATCCTAATATTGCACTTTTTACTCCACTGCATTTACTTGAAAACTTTAGTTACTAGTTACTTTGCAGATACAAATTATAATATTATAAAACATACATAAAAATTGTATACCTAGGCTATTTGAGATCTACAAGCTCACGCTTGCAGATCTTCTATTTTCAAACATTTTGTACTTTTGGTACTTTAAGTACATTTTGATGCCAATACTTCTGTACTTTTACTTTACTTTAATCAGTAAATTTTTAATTCCGGACTTTTACTTAACAGAGTATTTCTACATTGCAGTATTGATACTTTTAGGCCTAAGTATAAAATGTGAGTATTCTTTCCACCACTGTTTGTTGGTGTGTTGATTGATGATTGATGGCTCCAACAAATTATGTCAAGGCGTGCCGGATTTCCTGGAGCAAAATCTCGATATTCCGAGGTCCCGTTGTTTCAAGGTCCCGGTAGTCCGGTTAGGGTTAGGTTTAGAGTTTAGAGTTAGGGTTTAGGCATAGGGTTAGCATTCACCAGGTTAGCGTCCACCAGCGTCGGCAGGTTATACTGCGACCTTGGAATAGCGATACGCGCCCTTTCCTGGCAGGTTGAGTCATCATTATTATTTTGCCCAGTTTCAAAGATGACAATCTGTCATGGGTGCATCCGTGCAGATATGTATGATCAGTGTGAATGAACATGGAATTCAAATTGTCGAGTGTTTCCTCATATTTTGTTGTTGTTTTACTACAGTGGCGGCACCTCAAACGCTTTTGTGGGGCAGGGCTGGAAATGTCATGGTTCATAAAGGCTTATGCCTTTTATGACTTACTGGGGGGGGACATGGGGGGGGGGGGGGCAAGTGGGAAAGGAGATAAAATAAGAAATCAAGAAACAGAAATATCTACAACTATCATGCAATACGCACAAGATAAGCCATAGAAACACTTTAGAAGACTAAACTTGAGAGAAAGAACACCATGCAATTAACACATGAGCATTTTAAATAGCTGAGCAGAGTTCTGAGGGAGTATTAAAAAGGCTTTATTATGTTGTTTAGAGTGGCAGATTTCAAACTCTTGGTGTGCGTGTGTGCGTGCGTGCGTGCCTGTGCACGTGTGTGTAGGCGTGTGTGCGTGTGTGCGTGCGTGCGTGCGTGCGTGCATAATGTATGTGTGTGTGTGTGTGTGTGTGTGTGTGTGTGTGTGTGTGTGTGTGTGTGTGTGTGTGTGTGTGTGTGTGTGTGTGTGTGTGTGTGTGTGTGAATTCACCAAGATCTCTGTTGAGGATTGCTCACCACAGCACCGGTGGCATGTCCTGTGACATTTGCTGCATTATGTCCAACCTCCTCAAAGCGGAACTGGCAGAAACCTCTTATCTCCATAATTTACGTTTATTTTTAATTATTTAGTTTTTTGCCAGACCCATGAAATGGGTAGGCCTACATAAGCAAATGTCGGTCCGGGTTTTCTATATAAAGGGTATATATGATGATGACATGATGATGACATGCCTACAAAAGGCATGATGTCATAAATGATGATGACAGACAGGGGGTCTGGCACAACCAGGTTGACCTGGTCTAGTTTTTCATAGATTAACACTATACTTCCTGTAGCCTATAGTTCCCTTCTTAATCAGCACATGCACTTCCTGAGAAGGCTCGGGGTCCATGGTGTGGCACAACACATCATGTTGCTGTTTTATAGGGCAAACATGGAATCTATCACCACCTGGTTTGGTAATATGTTGCAGTGCCTCAAATCCCAACTGCAAAAGGGCTGGTAAAATCATTGGCATGCAGCCCAATGTTCTCTCTCAAAATCATCCGCGACCCAATTCACCCAAATCACATCCTCCATAAAGAATATGAGTTGCTGCCGTCCGGTAGACGGTACAGATCATCAAAATGCAAGAGCAACAGATATAATTTCTCCTTTGTTCCACTGTCAATCAAAGCACTCAATAACAGATAATGAATCACTGGGGGGACGGGAAACCTGTGTGCTGGGAGAGTGCAACACTGTGATACTGGAATGGAGGCTCTTGATATATTTGCACACTGGGGTTGTCATGATAAGTGCTGGATGAATTTTAGGTAGGCCTATATGCATGTATGTATGTATGTATGTATGTGTGTGTAGGCCTATGTATGTATGTATGATATATACTTCCGGTTCAACATGTGAGTGAGCTGAGGACGCTTCAGGAGAAGCTCCCGAGTTCTATTCTTAATGTTAATATAAAATGGACTATTGGGCAAACTTGGACAAAGACAGCAGCGTTCACTCAAACTAAAAGGAAAAGACAAAGTTTGGGCAGAAAAGAAAAGTGCGTAACAGCTCTGGGTTTGCTGTGACTCTGTAGGCTACCTTTGCAGGCTACCTGCGTAGGCTACCTGCGTAGGCTACCTGTGTAGGCTACCTGCGTAGGCTACCTGCGTAGGCTACCTGTGTAGGCTACCTGTGTAGGCTACCTGCGTAGGCTACCTTTGCAGGCTACCTGCGTAGGCTACCTGTGTAGGCTACCGGTGTTTGGAAGCGACATGACTGGAGTTGGCGCTGGCCGCAGTACCAGACAAAATCAGCTACCGCCTGATTTGGAGAAACTCCGCACTCTTTTACTAGAAGAACTGAGTGACACTTTAACTATTACTATTAAAAAGACAATGGTTGAGCTACTGAAGCCGATATCAGCCACTTTGGAGGAGATCAAAGCGACGGCGGCCACCCACGCCGCCAAGCTATCTGAAATGGAGACCTCATTGTCTGACCACAGCGATCGCATCACAGAATTGGAGCGAACTACTTCTCGTCTACAGTGTGACAAAGTTGATCTCAAGCTCAAACTACACGAATTTGAGCAAAGAAGTCAGCGTTTTAACCTCCGAGTGGTCGGAATCCCTATGGGATTAGAAAAAGACAAAGACCCGGTCAAATTCATGGCCGACTTCTTCGTGGAGGCCCTCGGGGATTGCTTCACCAGTCCCCCCCACCCTGGATGCCGCGCACCGCATATAGTGGAGCGGCGTAGCTCTTGAAACATGTCAAATCGTTCAATTTTGCGATACAAGCGCCAAACTTGGTAGATATGTTGATTGATATATTAGAAACAAATCTGGATATCGGGCCATCAAAAATTTTGATTTTTCAAAATGGCCACTGGCGGTTTGTTAAACCTTCCTAAATCACCCTCTAGGAGCGACAGTTTTAGTGATAGGAAGCTGAAATGTTGCATGCTGTGTGTGCATGTTCATGTAAATTGGTTAAAAGGGGGTGTGGCAATGGGAGTGGCCTATCATAAAAAGGTGCATAACTTTGATATAGATGCACAGATTTGCACAAAATGTTGTAGAAAGGTTGGTCACGACCCAAATAACAGCTGAGTAACTGTTCACACCATCTTCCAAAAAAGGGGTTTGTCATTAGGACCAGTGTAATACCAGTGTAGTACCAGTACAAAACCAGAAGCTCCCTGTGGTCCAAACACCCAGAGGTCGTAGCGGCACGGGGCAGGGTGGAGGAAGCATGGCTTGGCTTTGCATGTGAGCCTACGGTGGAGACGTGGGATACTGAATGAGGCCAAACAGCTTCTCTTCAGTACCTATGATAACATCAAGGGGGAGGAACTGATGGAGAGGGTGCAGAGAGTCCAGGCAGCGCATGGTGAGAGGCAGTATCCTCATTCAGTATCCCACGTCTCTCCACAGTAGGCGCACATGCAAAGCCAAGCCATGCTTCCTCCACCCTGCCCCGTGCCGCTACGACCTCTGGGTGTTTGGACCACAGGGAGCTTCTGGTTTTGTACTGGTACTACACTGGTATTACACTGGTCCTAATGACAAACCCCCTTTTTGGAAGATGGTGTGAACAGTTACTCAGATGTTATTTGGGTCGTGACCAACCTTTCTACAACATTTTGTGCAAATCTGTGCATCTATATCAAAGTTATGCACCTTTTTATGATAGGCCACTCCCATTGCCACACCCCCTTTTAACCAATTGACATGAACATGCACACACAGCATGCAACATTTCAGCTTCCTATCACTAAAACTATCGCTCCTAGAGGGTGATTTAGGAAGGTTTAACAAACCGCTAGTGGCCATTTTGAAAAATCAAAATTTATGATGGCCCGATATCCAGATTTGTTTCTAATATATCAATCAACATATCTACCAAGTTTGGCGCTTGTATCGCAAAATTGAACGATTTTATAGCCACGCCGCCCTACTAATAGGCCCTCCGCGTATGGAAGGGTCTAAGCCGCGGGTCTTCATCGTTAGATTTCACTACCTCCAGAATAAAGAGCGTGCCCTGAAGCGCAGAAGAGAGCAACACAAGTTCCGTGGGCACAATATTCTATTGTTCCCCGACGTGCCAACAAGCGTTGCCAAAAAACGCTCTGAGTTTGCCGATGTGAAGCACTCCTTTTGGAAAAAAAAAGTAAAGATTGTCAACCAAGAAAACGGCAGCCTGCGTGTGGTCTACGAGGGTCAGAGGTATGTCTTTGATTGTCCGAAAGAAGCCCAGAAATTCTACGCACAACACTTCCCCGATGAAAATTAGTCTATTGGCCCTGCCCTGCTTTGAAGTGGAGCTTTACGCACAGAGCGCACACCTATACCCACAGTAGACCCGTACGGATTCTATTTCTCTCTCTATCTCTCCCTTTCTCCTCTTCTTTCTCCCTCTCTCTTTCTCTCCTTCTTTCCTTTCTTTTGCACACACACACACACACGCGCGCGCGCCATGGACGCAAATGGACCTTAATCATACTTTAACGTCGGACATTAGAGCCAGGATAAAATCTCCGCATTTGACAATGGGCATTCTGTCCTAACTTCACACTCGGTCCCTGCTCTGTACACCCAGATAACACACATCTTTACTAACTGGACTCACTAGCCCACAAACGCAAGTTACAAGCATAAGGTATGTCATAACCATTCCTGCTGACTGACTATGTGAACTTGTTGGCCGCGCGCGCACACACACACACACACACACACACACACACACACACACACACACACACACACACACACAGTACGGATGCAGAGCGATTGGTATGCGCGTGCGTGCACAAATGCGCATCCACGACACAGTTAAGGCTGGACTCTAGCCATGCCTGGTCTCATTCAGAGCTAAGATTTATGTATTACTATTATTTTTTTTTCTTCTTTTGTTAATGCACTGGACCCTATACACATACATTTCGTTTATCGATAGGCTACTTAGCATGGCATGTTGTTGTTATTGTACATGTATATGAACTCTAGACAATGATCGTTGCACTTGTGAGATTACTTATGAACTCTGCACTATGAACTGAATTGAACTGTGACACATTAATGTTTTTTTCTAATGCTTTCTAAGTGCACGTGCTTTGTTGCACTAATACGTCGTTTTTATTTTATAGTGTCTGGGTATATTTTGTATTTTATTATTTTGCCATGTCCAGGACCTGGGCAACACATTTAGTTCTGTAATTGTACTGAATGACAAGTAAACTCCTTGAACCTTGACAGACAGACAGACGACAGAAAACGCAATGCAGTCCAACTGGCTGCCATAAGGTGCAGGCTTACGGGAAAGAAGACCAACATTAGTCAGCAGGAAGTTTAAACATCAATGTCATGCAAATTCCTATTCAACAATCAATGTCAGAGGTAGAAACACGAGGAAGCGAAATGTATGTTTTCCCATATTATGATCATTGTGACCCACATACATATAGGCCTATGTGTAGCACCAATTTCCCAATCTACGCCAGTCCAGTAGCTATACCTTTTAAACAACGCTTGCACATGACTTTAGTTTTACTGACTGTTTGTTGGCAGTGGTGTATTTGTACTTTACTTGAGTATTTCCAATTTCCAATACTTTTACTGTACTTCTACTCCACTACATCTCGGATCCTAATATTGCACTTTTTACTCCACTGCATTTACTTGAAAACTTAGTTACTAGTTACTTTGCAGATACAAATTATAATATTATAAAACATACATAAAAATTGTATACCTAGGCTATTTGAGATCTACAAGCTCACGCTTGCAGATCTTCTATTTTCAAACATTTTGTACTTTTGGTACTTTAAGTACATTTTGATGCCAATACTTCTGTACTTTTACTTTACTTTAATCAGTAAATTTTGAATTCCGGACTTTTACTTAACAGAGTATTTCTACATTGCAGTATTGATACTTTTAGGCCTAAGTATAAAATGTGAGTATTCTTTCCACCACTGTTTGTTGGTGTGTTGATTGATGATTGATGGCTCCAACAAATTATGTCAAGGCATGCCGGATTTCCTGGAGCAAAATCTCGATATTCCGAGGTCCCGTTGTTTCAAGGTCCCGGTAGTCCGGTTAGGGTTAGGTTTAGAGTTTAGAGTTAGGGTTTAGGCATAGGGTTAGCATTCACCAGGTTAGCGCCCACCAGCGTCGGCAGGTTAGCGTTCACCAGCGTCGGCAGGTTATACTGCGACCTTGGAATAGCGATACGCGCCCTTTCCTGGCAGGTTGAGTCATCATTATTATTTTGCCCAGTTTCAAAGATGACAATCTGTCATGGGTGCATCCGTGCAGATACCGGTATGTATGATCAGTGTGAATGAACATGGAATCCAAATTGTCGAGTGTTTCCTCATATTTTGTTGTTGTTTTACTACAGTGGCGGCACCTCAAACGCTTTTGTGGGGCAGGGCTGGAAATGTCATGGTTCATAGATAGGCTTTTAAGTATAGCTAGGCTACTTAATGCCTTTTATGACTTACGGGGGGTGGGAAAGGAGATAAAATAAGAAATCAAGAAACAAAAATATCTACAACTATCATGCAATATGCACAAGATAAGCCATAGAAACATAGTAGACTAAACTTGAGAGAAAGAACACCATGCAATTAACAAATGAGCATTTTAAATAGCTGAGCAGAGTTCTGAGGGAGTATTAAAATGCTTTATTGTGTTGTTTAGAGTGGCAGATTTCAAACTCTTGGTGTGCGTGTGTGCGTGCGTGCGTGCGTGTGTGCCTGTGCACGTGTGTGTGTGTGCGTGCGTGCGTGCATAATGTGTGTGTGTGTGTGTGTGTGTGTGTGTGTGTGTGTGTGTGTGTGTGTGTGTGTGTGTGTGTGTGTGTGTGTGTGTGTGTGTGTGTGTGTGTGTGTGTGTGTGAGTGAATTCACCAAGATCTCTGTTGAGGAATGCTCACCACAGCACAGGTGGACATGTCCTGTGACATTTGCTGCATTATGTCCAACCTCCTCAAAGCGGAACTGGCAGAAACCTCTTATCTCCATAATTTACGTTTATTTTTCATTATTATTATTTTTTTCATAGATTAACACTATACTTCCTGTATAGTTCCCTTCTTAATCAGCACATGCACTTCCTGAGAAGGCTCAGAGTCCATGGTGTGGCACAAAACATCAAGTTGCTGTTTTATAGGGCAAACATGGAATCTTTCACCACCTGGTTTGGTAATATGTTGCAGTGCCTCAAATCCCAGCTGCAAAACCTAGTCAAAGAAGGGCTGGTAAAATCATTGGCATGCAGCCCAATGTTCTCTCAAAGAAATCATCCGCGACCCAAATCACATCCTCCATAAAGAATATTGAGTTGCTGCCGTCCGGTAGACGGTACAGATCATCAAAATGCAAGAGCAACAGATATAATTTCTCCTTTGTTCCACTGTCAATCAAAGCACTCAATAACAGATAATGAATCACTGGGGGGACGGGAAACCTGTGTGCTGGGAGAGTGCAACACTGTGATACTGGAATGGAGGCTCTTGATATATTTGCACACTGGGGTGTCATGATAAGTGCTGGATGAATTGTAGGTATTTATTTATGTATGTATGTATGTATGTATGTATGTATGTATGTATGTATGTATGTATGTATGTATGTATGTATGTATGTACAGTATGTACGTATATGTATGTATGTATATATCGTTGTTGTTGGGTGAAAACCCTGTATGTCCAAAACTGTTTTGCATTTATCATTTTAAAAATGATTTAAACTATAGTGAAAACAGCCAATCTACAAGCACACAACGCCTCGCACCGCGAGGCGTTGTGTACTTGTAGATCTGCTGTTTTCACTATTTAGTAAGACCGCCTTGTATGATGAAGCAGGGCTTTACTTTACGAAAGAACGTACAAATTTGAAACTTGGAGATACGAGGTTTCCGCTCGACAAAGACGATATGTATGTATTCATGTATGGATGTATGTATGTGTTTTTGTAGTTTTGTATTTTTGTTTAACGCTCTTACTACTGATTGCCCAAGTCAAATTTCTCCTCGGAGACAATAAAGGCTAATTCAATTCAATACTTGACCATACTACAGCGTCACACAAAAGCATTATAACAGATACAAGCCCGAAATGCATCGAGAGGTGACTTCGGCTGTTTTCACATGTGTATCCTCATAAATAACAAGTTTTGGACACCCGACAGAGACAATGTTGTGCATTTAGAAACCAAAGGAGAGGTCAACAGGAAATGATCGCCTTCAACTTCTCTTTTGTGACTTCTCTGTTCCAGCAAGTCGTGCACGGAGTGTTTCAGTCTGGAGATGAAGGAGGATGTCTGAGGACGTGTACACCAGACCAGGACCCACTGACGACACATATGAAACCCTTAGGTTTCCTCTCCCTGCCAACACAGCACACCGTGGAGGTAATAATAATAATAATAATAATGATAATAATTATTTTAATAACAAGAATTATGCTACATTCATTAAAGCTGCACTATGTAACTTTCCTCTTCTACCCGGACTTGAACCCGGTTTCTGTGCTGAAATCCGTGCTGAACACACCATGTTGTTTGATTTTTGAGCGGTGGTAGACCGCTCCTATACGTGGCTGTGCGTGTGTCTGTAGCCTTTTTCCGCAGCGTTTTGCCGTAGCAAAATGTGTGTACGTAGCATGATGTTTGTCTAGTGATGTCATATGTCGTATGTCTGTAGCCTTTTTCCTCAGCGTTTTGCCATAGCAAAACGTGTGTGTGTGTAGCATAGCCTGTACATCCTAGACTCAAATCCTAGTCTGAAGACGTTACGCAAGCACGACCACCGCTCACTTCACATTGGGTGTGATTTTTTCAGAACCAAAGAAGAATTGCTACAGAGCTGCGTCAGTGAGTCTGGGACTGCTGTGTCTTCTTTTGTTGGCTGGCATCATTGGCCTGGTCATACACAGTGAGTGTCATTCTATAAACCCTATGTTTACATCTTAGGTATATTACAGTCAGAAATAGTATTGATTCGTTGAAAGTTAACACTTTGGGCTAGTTGGAGGCAGGTGGATTGGTGTGGAGTGGAGTGGCACATTCAATTTTGTTTTCAAAATCGAATTCTGGGAATGGCTATTTTAAGAGACAACAGACTAACCTAGGTGTCGCCAAAAAATACTTCTAAAATGAATCTTACACATTAATGACTTTAACTGCAGGATTATTTGTTATTTCCTCCTACGGTCATTTTATTCAAAGTTAATCTTTTTTATATTCAACCGTTGTGTATTCTGAACTTGTTAATATTTTTTCTTGGTCTGTTCATTAATTCATGAGGAAGTAGCTATTCAGCAGCCTATACGTTGTTGCATTTGGCTGTGGAGCAACAAAGCTGTTTTAAGGTCAACCCGCACCAATATGCAACTTCCTTGAACTGCCATTGTTAGGGATAATGGGTGCAAGCATTTGCATGTTGCAAGGAGTTGCATTCTGCATTGACAAATCAATGGTGTGGAGTGAGCCTTAAAGATGATCGGCTGCAGCGGGGATAATCCATCCCTCAATGACAAATGTGTCACATGTTCTTGCGTCTTATTGCGACCATAGGGAGCAAGTTTACTACGAGAACCGTCACAGCTTGACCGTATGTATGTATACGTGTAACGCCTGACACTGTGACATCACAGGTGACATTGCAGTGATGTCAGATACTCTCCATATATGGGCATAAAGGGGATTCTTTTAGGGATCTCCATATATGGGCATAAAAGGGATTAGTGATGTCAGATACTCAGAGCAGGGATCTCCATATATGGGCATAAGGAGGATTCTGTTAGGGATCTCCATATATGGGCATAAAAGGGATTAGTGATGTCAGATACTCAGAGCAGGGATCTCCATATATGGGCATAAAGAGGATTCGGTTAGGGATCTCCATATATGGGCATAAAAGGGATTAGTGATGTCAGATACTCAGAGCAGGGATCTCCTTATATGGGCATAAAAGGGATTAATGATGTCAGATACCCAGAGCAGGGATCTCCATATATGGGCATAAAATGGATTCCTTTAGGGATCTCCATATATGGGCATGAAAGGGATTGTATCCCAGATGATGCTCTGTAGGAGAACCACACTAACAGAATCCATATATGGCCAAGACAGATGGCGCGACCTCGCCCTTTAGGACGAGGTCGCTTTTCGCCCTTAGGCGTCTTACTGGTTGCGACCGTTAGGTCGCATTTACTATCAAAACCTCCACCGCCTGTCTGTCAGTCAGTCCGTCAGTCAGTCAGTCTGTCTGTCACGTCACGTCACGTCAGGTCACACTTTTGCCCTACTCATATCTCCGCCATCGTTGCTCCTATCCATGTGAAATTTTCCACACACACACTCCTTGCCTGCCAAACCACAACCTTCAGGACCCCCGGACCTACACAGACCCCCAGGGACCCCCAGGGACCCCCTGCCACCGCCGCCAAATAGTGCAAAAATGACCAAATCAACACCCCAACTGGGCTGCTCACGGGGAATTCCCGGGGAATTCCCGGGGACCACCGACTCCTGCTGCTCCAATAGTCCTTCACCCTCATTGGTTTAACTTTGCCCCGCCCCCTCCCCTCATTGGCCAAAACTTTATTTTGCTTTACTCATCAGCCGTTTGTCGTACACACTTGTGGGTGGTGTCAATTGACTTCATTAAGAGTCCTTAACCTTAATTGGTATAACATTGCCCCGCCCCCTCCTCTTATTGTCCGAAAATTTATTTAGCTTTACTCATCAACCGTTTGTCGCGCAAACTGCTGGATGGTGTCAATTGACTTGATTAACTCTTTTAGTGCTAATACCGAACAATTGTATCAACCCAATACAATCTTTTTTTTGCTATTTTACTTACCCTGAGCTGCTTGTAGAGACGTGGGTGGTCCTGGCTCGTCCGACGCTTTCCAACGAGCCATTCTACGTGTTGCGACGATTTATTCCATTGAAAATGGTTTAGAATAAAGTTTAGAGCCCCCCAAAGAAAAACTCAATCTATGCGCGACGTATCCGAGGTGCCGAAACCGAACAATTCCGGTTTCTTTAATAAAATGAATTCAATAATCGGAGGTCTCAACAAAGCCTGACTCTAAATTTTCATCCAGGCCGCCGACCACAGTCTCTTTCCACCGGCCCGTAATCGGGTAACGCCGCCGCATCGCGCTGCCTAATCCAATACATTCTCACATCTTTGAAGACCATTTTCTCTGAACTGTGTTCTTATGGAAGCGTTTTTTTTTTTGCCGCTAAATCGCCGCAAATCGGGCTTTAAAAAAAAAATCACACCCGTGTGAAGTGGAGCTGTGTGTGTGTGTGTGTGTGTGTGTGTGTGTGTGTGTGTGTGTGTGTGTGTGTGTGTGTGTGTGTGTGTGTGTGTAGATCATGTGTACCGATTTTTGTGACATTTGAAGAAAATATGTAGGAAAAGGAGCAAAAAGTGTGTTTTGGAGAAAATTCAAGATGGCGGGAAATCTATCCTGGCGCAAATGGGCGTGGCCTATATGGACCCAAGGGAATCCAGGGAAAAAAGAATTTTAATTTTCCGATCCACGGTTCAAGAGTTACGGGGCAAAACGTAAAGTGGGCCGTTATAGCGCCACCATGAGGCCGAGTGATGTAATTATTTTTCGATTCATTCTTAAAATCATTATGAATCTCCTCTCCGAGGTTTGAAACTGTAGCTCCTATGGTTTACGAGAGAAAAATACTTGAAAGTGATTTCTTGCATTGTCCCATTATAAGTCAATGGGGACAATTAAGCGTCGTTTTTTGCCGATTACGTCGGCATGGTAAGGCGGATCGGAACGAAAGGTAATAGAACACCATTCCCGGCCGAGCCGCACATTTTGATGTATATATTGCGCGAGTGGCGTAAATGGTGCGGCACTAGTTACGCGCCGAAGTCAGGCTACATACACACACACACACACACAGACAGACAGACACACACACAGACAGACCCACACAGCCACGTATAGGGAGCCTGTGTTTCACACAGCTCCAAAAAAAGCCTATAGCCATCTGTTAGCGCTCTTCATCCAGGTCATGTTCATTCCACTGGTCAACATGAAATGAAAATCCACTGCTGCGTGGGTACCCGTATGTTACAGCGTTGGCCTATGGGGGAATGTCTGACACTTTGGCGGGCTCTTGTGGCCCTTGGCAGTCAACAAGTTAACAGTCCTTCACCTTAATTGGTTTAACTTAGCCCTGCCCCCTCCTCTGATTGGCCCAAACTTTATTTGGCTTTACTCATTAACTGTTTGTCATACACACTTCTGAATGGTGTCAATTAACTTCATTAAGAGTCCTTCACCTTAATTGGTTTAACTTTGCCCCACCCCCTCCTCTGATTGGCCCAAACTTTATTTGGCTTTACTCATCAACCGTTTGTCGTACAAACTTGTGGGTGGAACCAATGCCACTTACAGGCCTCTTTGTGTATACTGTGACTTGACGGTCGCTTATCTCCCGATTAGGGAGTCTTGCTGGTTTACCTGCGTTGTCTTTAAGGACAGGCACTAGTTATACAGAGGTGATAATTTGTTAGTAGTTTGTGATAGTGAATATAATCACCATTGAATTATGACTACCGAAACCATTTGAATACACGTCATTTCCATTTTTCAAACCACTTGCATGGGCTCAATGCCCAGCAGTCATATTGGAAAGAAATTGGGCCTCTTCCTTACTTCCGTCCAAAGAGACTAAATGAAGGCTCTGTTCCATTCTGGTATGCTTTACTATCAGAACAGAGTTGTGTAGATAAAGCCCGATCATCAGTTCCTTGATCCTCCTTGTTGCAGATTCTGTATTGATTAAACACCTGGACCAAATACAGTCCCGATATGACAACCTGACTGCACAGATGGATCAGCTGCGAAGCAGTTATTACAAACTGGCTGTAGAAGAGGAGAGGAGGAGGCTCTGTGGTCAGTGAGACATTTCTTTAGTTTGTTTGTCATTAATCTGATCAAATGAAATACCAGTGTCTAACTTTATTTGTTGTCCTTAGAAACACGTGGATTCACATTGGGCGGCGGTGTGTGTTACTACGTCTCCACTGAGAAGAAAACCTGGAAGGCTAGTAGACAGTACTGTAGAGAAAGTCAATCAGACCTGATTGTCACCAACAGCAAAGAAAAACAGGTATAGTGTAGGGATGTCACCGAATAATCGATTTTCGAATATTCGTTAGATTAATCAATATTCGATTTTAATATTTCATAATCGATTTTTTTTTTTTTTTTTTTTTCGTTTTTTTTTTTTTTTTTTTTTTTTATACTATTTTTTGGCTTAGTTAGTTAGTTTCAACCAAAATATAGAATATAGGCTAACAATAGTATTAATGATAATAGTAAATGGCCATTGATTTATTATTCACACCAGCACCAACTGTAAACTGTGTAGAGTGAAGGAGCACAGCAGAGTGGCTGCCTGCTACACACTCCCCTCCCCCGTCTCAGACACAGGTGTGATTGATTCAGGCTTGATTGTTTGGTACTTGGTGGCCATCATCAAAGAAAAGGGAAAACAGCGTCCTCTGTATTGTAAAGCATCACAGAATCTGTTCTTGAGAGATTAGGTGAACAGTACACTGGCACACTAAAAAGAAAGATGAAGAGTAGTAGTTAGGCTACCAATTACCTGAAGAGCCATGTTGTACGTAAATGTGCATTGAAATCCAGTAAAAAAAAAAAAAAAAAACGAAAAACAGAAGATTTTTTTTTTTTTTTTTTTTTTTTTAATAAAAAAATAATAATAATTAATTATCGATTTTCGAATAATATTCGAATATTGCTATAGAATAATCGATTTTGATAAAGGTCCATTTTTGACATCCCTAGTATAGTGTGTGTGTGTGTGTGTGTGTGTGTGTGTGTGTGTGTGTGTGTGTGTGTGTGTGTGTGTGTGTGTGCACTGGTTTTTATATGTTTGTGGGGACCAAAATCTGTATACACAGTCACGTCATGGGGACCAGGTACGGTATGGGGACCAAAAATCAGGTCCCCATGAGGGAAACTGTTAAAAACCAACACAGGAGCTGCTCTGATGTGCCTGTGAAGTTTTTAGCATTGGCCCATAAGTCACGTTTTTTGGTCATGGTGTGTGTGTGTGTGTGTGTGTGTGTGTGTGTGTGTGTGTGTGTGTGTGTGTGCTCAGTAGCTTTATATGTTTTGTGGGGACCAAAATCTGTATACACAGTCACGTCATGGGGAATAACTTAATCAATTCTGATATTTGAAGTCGTGTATAAGCTAACACAGCCATAGTTGTTATACCTGATTTTTTTCATAGCTGTATAACATTTAGAAAGGGTGGTCCCCACATGTGATGATTAAAATCATCACATGTGGGGACCACCCTTTCTAAATGGTGGTCCCCACAAATCATAAATACCAGTATATATGTGTGTGTGTGTGTGTGTGTGTGTGTGTGTGTGTGTGTGTGTGTGTGTGTGTGTGTGTGTGTGTGTGTGTGTGTGTGCGTGCGTGCGTGTGTGCGTGCGTGCGTGTGCGTGAGTGTTTGCAAGATATAAGCAATTCCAAACGATTCTATGTGATTTGTAGGCTACTTCAGTAACAAGCATCTTATTCTTTTCTGTCAGGACTTTGTCGAACGTTTAGACAAGTGGGTAGAGATAGAGACACACAGGCGCCTACAAATATGGCCGCCCTATTGTGATAGCTAGCGACCCCACTTCAAGATGCGCTGTGATTGGCCGGCAGTGTATAACCCTCGCTGTGATTGGCCGGTAGTGTATGATGACGTAATTTTTGCGCGAAAACCGGACCCCGGTCAGGATCATAGAAAACATATAAAGAGAAGGCTTCAGAAGCTGAAAATAACGGAGTGGGTGTTCTAAAACTTTAGCGATTTAAGAGTTAGGACAATTTTAAGATTTGTTTTATAAAAAAAGTTACATGGTACAACTTTAAAACACAAGACATCAATAACACACAAGACACGCAGTACATAATACAACAATAGAAGGCAATGGTAGGCAATCAGGAGGGAATAAGGGAAATGGGACAGATCCATGTTGATGACATGACTTTAGATATACTGTGTACTGCTTTTCGTGATTTTAGGGCAAAATCTGTAGGAGCATGTGTCCAAAAATGTGTTTTGCAAAAATCTGACTGATGGTGGCTTCATAAGAGGAGCATGTGAGAAATGATGAGGTTGTGGTTTGGCATCCAAGGAGTGTGTGTGCAAAGTTTGGCATGGATAGGGGCAACAGTGGCGGAGATATGAGTAGGGCAAAAGTGTGACGTGACGGATAGACTGACAGACTGACTGACTGACAGCCAGTGGAGGTTTTGGTAGTAACTGCGACCTGGCGGTCGCAATCAGTAGAATAATCAAAATTGTAAACTATCATCTGTACAGTGAAACTATACACACTATTGAATTAGTGTTGTGAGCTTTTAGATTGGCTGTTTTGAAAGTGGTTAATTTGTCTAGATCAGAAAAAGGTTTTGTAATAAATGAAGTGTTCCCACTCCTCCAGGTACTGGCGCAGTGGCGAGCCTAACAACAAAGGACCTTCCTCAGAAGCAGAGGACTGTGTTGAGTTTGTGACTTTGAAAGGTCGCAGAGGGTGGAATGACAGACCATGTTCTGCTGTGAACTACTGGGTGTGTGAAATGCTGCTGTCTTAGGTCAGCGTTTCCCAAAGTGGGTGCCGTGATGCCAGCCCAGGGGTGCCACAGAATAATTCATTGAAACATTTGGAATTCATCAATATCACTACATCAATATCACCTCACTAAGTAAGGGATAAATACTGGCTCCGCGGGGGTTGTCCATATATAACATCCCGACGGACTGATAACTCCCAGAGGCGCAAGCCGAGGGGAGTTCGAAGGGATGTTCGAAGGGATGTTATATATGGACAACCCCCAAGGAGCCAGTTATCCCGCTTATTACCCGGCTACTAAATAAAATTAATAATTTGAATGAAAACTAAAAACAAAACAAAGTATTTCCTTGTTTACAGACGGCTGGAAGTGTTCCACAAGTGTTGCGCTGGGCGTCCTCCCAGCGCGACACGGTCGTCTTGGAAAACAAGGAAGTGCTGATTAGATAGAATCCATTTTCTGATACTACGTCGTCTATTTCTCGCTTAAAATATTTTTAAAAACATTCTTGAGATCAAGGTTTAGTTCTAAATGTTGCTGTGTGGTTGTTTACATGGCTGACATGTTGGATACGGCACTAAATTCACGCAGCGCAGCTTGACTTAAGCTGGTGCTCTGAGTCTTTGATTAGGCAGCGGTCTGTTATAGAGCGGAGCGGTCTGTTATCCAGAAATAACAGACCTCTGATTTCAGCAACTGACCAATCAGAACCAAGCATTCAAACAAGCCGGGTAATAATACACGATATATCGCCGTTGTCGGGTGGAAACCTTATATGTCCAAAACCGGTTTTGTATTTATCATTTTTAAAAATGATTTAAACTAGTCAAAACAGCCGATCTACAAGCACACAACGCCTCGCACCGCGAGGCGTTGTGTGCTTGTAGATCTGCTGTTTTCACTAGTTTTGTGCAACGGCCTTGTCTGATGAAGCAGGGCTTTACTTTGCGGGAAAACGTACAAATTTGAAACTTGGAGAGGTTTTGGCCCGACAGTGACGATATGCTAATACACAGACGTGATTTGCACTGTACTATTTTTCCATCTACCCCAACTCTCTTCACCAGAAAATAGCAGGTCTACAAGCTCACAACGCGTCACGTTGTGACGTGTTGTGAGCTTGTAGATCGGTTATTCTTGGTGAACTGGCTTACTTCAGAATAGGGATGCTGGGTTTCAAGTCAACTTCTTTTCAGCAGTTCTGATGGAAACTGATATTTTCTCAGTGACATAGCCTACCGTATCTCAGGTGGAAAGATGTGCATATTTACATTGCGTAATAGGATGTACGATTCTAAAAAATGATCAATGTAATTCAGGGGTGCCGTGGATGGCAGTTATTTACAGGAGTGCCCTGAGTCAAAAAAGTTTGAAAACCCCTGCATTACATGGTGGCTGTGTTTCAGGCCCGGCGCTATGGGGGGGCCTGCTGGGGCATTGCACCCTCAGTTGCAAGTTCTGCCCCTTCAGTTTATATTCTATGTAATTTCAAGAAAATATAAAAAAACAACACAAATATTGGCTGAATATTATTATTGTCATAGAGATTACAATAACAGTATTGAAACACAGTTGCCCCCATAATAATTATCTGATTATTGTTATCCGCAGCTAATGCAGCAGCGCAACTCCTGTCTAATCCGCAATTTAAAATCACCTAAACCTCAGTGCAGTAGCAGCGGCTGTTATTTCAGCTCCCAAAAACTGGCATCTGTTGTAGGTAGGCTATTATAGATAATAAAAATAATGTTCATTATTATTAGCCTATATAAAAAACATATGTGCCCCCTCACAATTTTCAACAGCCCCCTTAGTCATTTCATCCTGCAGCCAGGCCTGCTGTGTTTGCATGTGGCCGTTCATGTGTTTGCTTTTGTCTGCCTTGTAATTCTACCCATTATGCACAGTATAGACATTGCATTACAAGTTATTCATATTTTCATTATTTAGTTAGAGGGCAGCTTATATAAGTGAATAACATGAATCTATACAGCTGTCTGTTCAGTTTTAATAACGCACATGTAGAATAAATGAAATATGATGTGTTCTTTGTGTCGTATTCTGATTCAGTTTATTAAAATAGTGAACATTATTGTCAAACATTCATTCATTCATTCACTGTCGCCATTGAGACTTGAGTTCAATAAATAAAAATAAAAAAAATGGCCGTTTATGACGTCACAAACGGCAGCAAATCTGGACAGCCTGTTTTGAGAACCCGTGGGATGCTCCACCTCCTCCACCTTCCCAAAACCAGAGAAAGACACAACGGTCTGAAATGGGACTTTGTGAGGATAGAAGGTTCTAGTGGGACCCCAAAAAAAGGTTTTAAAATAGGAAAAGTGAATTTTCATGGTGTATCACCTTTAATACCGGATGGGGCTCCAAATTGTAAATCGCTCTGAATTAAGAGCGTCTGCTAAATGCCTAAATTGTAAATTGTTAAAATGCGTTCAAAAAATGTCGAGGCTCAAAGTTTGTGGCAGCAGGTACCCCCTATAGAAGATTTGTGTTGTTAAAATAGTCTGGATTTTCTAGAAGGAAAAAAGAATTGGGAGCTTGTAGATGATCCGATCACCTATTTTCAAATAGCAGATCTTTGTACAGAAGGGTTACATGATCGTGCTTTAGCCTAATCTGATTTAGGTACTTTTGCTGGAAACCCTGACCCCAACCCGGAACACACTTTGATAACCACTGGCTATGATACTGTAGCAGAGGGACTCACTGCCTCAGACCGATGGCATCAAAAGTCTACTATCTCCTTTAGTCCAGATATACAGTAGCTTTGGTCTGATGGTTAAGATGTTGGATTTTCATTTGGGAGACCTGGGTTTGATTCCCGGCTCTACTCTACCAATCCTGTAGCACTCAGTAACAAAAAAGACAAGAATAAGCTATCTTCACATCATCAAAACATATTACAATACACTGTTACACGTTATATCCACTTCTTTAGGAAGGCAATGCACTTAAAAATGTACCAAAAATAACAGATAACTTGTAGAACAAACCCTAATAAGTGTAAAAAGATTAGAATAATAACAATTATACAATACGACACTGTAGACCCACTAGGACAACGTTGTACAAATAAATACATATTTTATCCCTCTATGGCATCGTATAGGGATTTAAACTGTATAAAACAGATATCAATTTAAACTATAGGATTTGGATAGAAATATATGAATAGACACACAGCCTACACATTATTTTATCCCCCACGAATAAATTAATAAAAACACTCAAATAACCACAATGTAGGCTAAATGGAGTAGTCACACTTTATTCTGACAGAAATAGTAGCCTACATACAGTATACATGCAAGCATTTTTGTTAATGTGTTTTAGACCACGCACACACGCGCGCGCACACGCACGCACGCACGCACACACACAGACAGACATACAGACAGGCATACAATCTTGTGTATTAATGTTGTTGCACAAATACAAGCATTTGTTTATTGGCTGAGTTATATTATTTAAATCCACAAGAGCCTGGGTGTGTGTAGGCTGGACAATGAGAAAAATAATATATGAAAACTATACAGAGGTATAAACTAGGTTTTGGTGTTTAAGGCTATTTAGCCAACAACGTTCAATGGCCACCAGAGGGCACTAATAGACCTACATTTGAATCAGAAACACTTGATTTCCTATGCCAATGTTTTCCCCTGTCAATAAAGCTCCTTATGAAGTAACATGACATGTAAAGACAGTGATGGAAAGTAAACAAGTACTTTTTTTTTTATAAAATAGACCTACTAAGTAATTTAATTTAATTTAATTTAAGAGCCATTTACATTGTAACTAAAGCTATGGTGCATGTTTCTTGTTTTATTTCCACATCCACATGGATGCCACTATTTCCATTGCTTCAAATCCAGCGATATACTGTACTAAATTCTTCTTTGAATTGAAAAAAAAGAAAAAGAAAAAATGAATAAAAGATAAAAGAAAAAAAGAAACAATGTCTGCACCTTTGACTCTGACAGTGTGCACGTGCGTGTGCGCGTGTAGGAGGAGTGTTTCCATGCTCTTTGTCTCCTCCTCTAGGCGAGGCTTCAACAGCTGCTGTGTTGGCTGGGATCTGGATGACAATCATTGTTGCCATGTCCGCTCATTATAAGCCACTTTGGACTTGTTTTTTTGTTTTTGTTTTTTTCTGTAGAGTCGCTTGTAGGCTAAAATATTGGTAGTTGGCAGGTTGCTATTATTGGAGTGTTTTTTCTAAAGAAGTGTAGCTGCTTATTTGTGCTTGTTTTGAATTATTTTGATTGTTTAAACAAGTGGTTCTCAAACTTCATCAGGACATACATAGCCTATAGCCTATATTGCTATAAACATGTTTTGTTTAACTGTCTTGTTGAATACATGCATGCTATTTTGTAATTTTGAGATACCTTATCCACCTGTTTCCGCCAGAATACTAGAATTATTAACAGCAGACATACAAGCTCACATCGGAAATGCCGCACTCCTTCTGTGCAATGCACGATGGGACGTTGCCGTTTGAAACTTGTGGATAGTTTGATTTAGCCTATATAAAATATTTGTGAATTAATTTTCTCCATTGACCAATTAAATTAAACTTTTCCCAAATATGGAGATGCACACAGTAGGCCCTATGACCATATGAGCTTTCCAAGATAGGCCTATGGGCTTAATATTGATGCCATCAGGGATCTCCATTGGTGAATTAACTTCACTTGAATGGCCAAAATTCAAATGGTAAGAAAAAAATCATTTGCTAAATTCGCGTCATGGCAACCATACTTGCAATTTCCAATTCAATCGCATCTTTCTGGTTTTCATAGTCCTGGTTGCTTATTTCTCTAGGAATGTGGCAACACACTCTGGATGACAATCAGCGCTCCTCAGCCCTCTGTGTGTGAGTAGCAGAGAGTATAATCTAACGGATGTCTGGGAGTAGAGTGGGAAAAAACAACATTACAGAACCCATAGGATCTACACATCTGATCCAACCACTAGGTTCTACAGATCTAACCGACTTCTCCTTAGAACCGGTAAAGAACAGACCCAGTAAGTAGCTTTAATTACCAATCTTTTTATGTTGTTCTAATCTTCTGTCTTTGTCTGACACCGTGGGAATCCCCACAAAGTCTTGTTGTAAAGCCGGACTGGGGGAAAATAGAAGATCTACAAGCTCGCAACGCGCGGCGCCGCGGCCCGTTGTGAGCTTGTAGATTGGCTATTTTCGATGTGCGAGCCCCTATGGTGCGAGCCCGTTAGGTTGGGGTGAGAGAATAATTCCGGATTCGCGATATTTTCTTTTTGCAAAGTGAGTTATAGGATTGTCCAGTATGATTCTGAGCTGAGATAGAGGCTATCATGAAGTTCAGTACGTATGAAATTATTATGGAAACATTGAATTCATCCTCAATAAATGAAAGTAAAAATGGTAAATCGTTTGCAATTTTGCAAACTTGAAATAAAAAAAATGAAAATTGCACTGTATCATAGAATGCGAATTAAGCTGCAAGATGTGGAAATATCTTTTTATGCAAACAAATCAAAGGATACATCTGATTTTATCCCTCACACTAGTTCTGCTGTGCTGCCTGACAATATTTGTGCACCACTCTATATTTTATAATAAACACCTAATGAGCTTTGCTCAAACTGAATTTAGAGCAAATATAATTGCTCTAAATATAATCTCGCCTTATAATATATCTGTAGAACTGTTTTTAGTATTTAGTTTCCTTGTTCATACAATTGACCGAATAACCTACATAATAAAGCATGAATGAAAAGGGGATGCATGTATGATGGTTTGGTCCGTTACTCTGAATGAAAGAGGGGTGCAGGTGGAATGGTTTGGTCCGGTACCCCACTTCCTGCTACGTATTTTCCTCCAGCATCACCATCTCCAACAGCGCCGCACGCACGCGGCACGCACGCACGCACACACACGCACGCACGCACGCACGCACGCACGCACACACACACACACACACACACACACACACCTCAGCTACAAGGCTGAGTGAGGTGTGCAACGCAATGGAATATAGACTGCACCATTTTGATATGTAATGATATTGAGTTCTGGTAGATACAATATTATCATTGTAAGAGCCATTCTGTCTTAATAATATGACATCACTGCTGGGTTACAGCTAGTCAAGTCAAGTCAATTTTATTTATACCACATTTAAAAAAACACCAAGGTCAATCAAGGTGCTGCACAACATACAAGAAAAACAATAGAAAATATGCAATGTTACAGATAAAATACAGTGCGAAGAAACCAAACAAAAAACATCAATGTTACACAAGTAAAATGTATAGGCCTATACAAAATGTGATTTAAAAGGCCAGGGAAAACTGGTTTTAAAAATGGCCAGGGAAGATGCAGTCTTTACAGTGATGGGCAGGGTGTTCCACAGGATCGGTGCGGCGGCCGAGAAGGCACGACCACCTCGTTTTAGGTTTGTGAATGGAACCTTTAGATCAGGGGTGGGCAACTTTGATGATGGCAAGGGCCTCTATATTTCACTCCAGAGGGCCACATTGCATATTGCTACATCCTACTTTGTCATATCTCATACAAAAGAAGCAAAAATAGCAGATCTACAAGCTCAAAACGCATCGCATCGCGATGCGTTTTGAGCTTGTAGATCGGCTATTTTTGCTTCTTTTGAATTGGAATCCTGAATAATGTTTTTTTTTTTCTTTTTTTTTATTGGAATCCTGAAATGCAACATTTTGATTTCATTTAAAACACACTTAGTTATATACTAACTTCATGAACTTAAATACAAATACATTGGACATAAAAAAATACAATTAATTATACAATTAAGTAATTTAATATTACTATACTAGTCATTAAGCTACTAATATGACGTAATTAAAGCAGGTCATGTTTGGAATTGTAACAGCTGAAATCAATAATATATCAGTAGTCTGGTATTAACCTGCGGGCCGCATTAAGTGAAGGTGGGGGCCGAAGGCGAATGTGGCCCCCGGGCTGCCAGTTGCCCATGTATGCTTTAGATGCATTATGGTCAGCTGATCGTAGTGGCCTGGTGGAATCAGGGGGTTCGATGAGGTTGGATATATAGGGTGTTGCAAGATTGAATTGGGCTTTATAGGTAAACAGAAGGATTTTGAATTGTATTCTGAATTTGACTGGCAGCCAATGGAGGGTGGATGAAACGGGGGTGATGTGTCCCACCTGCGGGTGCCGGTCAGGAACCTGGCAGCTGAGTTTTGAACCAGTTGTAGTCTGGAGAGGGAGGCGATAGAAACACCTGAGTAAAGGGAATAGGCCCTATGCATGCCATTTTGTTCTACTTCTGGGCCTCTTTCGACTTCCTTCACAGGTGTTACTGAATGATACTAATTAAGGCTCTGTTTGATTTATTGTACAGTGGTTCTTTAATTTCAAGGACCCCCATAACTCTATACAAATGGAATCAACAAATCTGTATGGGGACATTTGGAACCCACTCAAGGACACTTTGAGACCCACTGGTGTAGCAGAGTTTTTCCTGTGAGCCAACATGCACAACAGCAGCACCCTGTTTGACCAGAATGGAACAGACCCTTCATTAGTATCATCGGTAACAGCTGTGAAGGAAGTCGAAAGAGGCCCGGAAGTAGAACAAAATGGCGTATATGCATACAGCCTATTGCAATAGTCAAGCCTTGATGATATTAGAGCAAGCACACGTGTTGCTGATGGCAGGCACACAGTTTTTCAACTTTGTTTGTTAGGCTGGTGGTCTGTATCGTTTGGCCCTATATGTTTATTTATTGTATCCGTTTAAAGTATAAAGTATAGGACTTTGGACGGCAAATACATATAATTTACGTGCCATATGGAAAGGTTTGGACATCAGTTCTTGAGCACACGTCTGAACCTGAATCCCTAGCCATTGGCATCCGTGCTCCAGGTATTGGACCTGGGCACTACACAAGTTTGAAAAACTGCCTCGTTTCAACGGCGATTTGTATTGGGAAACAAATCAAACCAGCGGGGTTGGTTTGGACACGCACATGCTGTGGCGTGGCTCGTGTTGGTGGTGGAGTGTGCTGGCTGTGGAGAGACCAGACATACACTGATTGATTGATTGATTGATTGATTGATTGATTGATTGATTGAAGACTTTATTAGAAGTTTGCATAGGAAAAGGTACAGTTTCATGACGGTACAGTTCACTGGTACAAGGTCAACTAAAAGGAGACCCGAGAAAAGCACTTGGCTTATTTACACAGGAAACCATTGAAGCATCTCATATAACATTGGATGACAGCCGGATAGAACAAAGTACTATGCAGTAGATATAGTCAGGTTAAAAAATAAAAAAAAAACAGAAAAAAAGCAGCAACAGTGATCTTCTGAGGGGGTGTTCTGGTGTGATCATTGCAACCCGGGGACAGAGCTATTGGGGCTCTTGCCGCTGGATCGTTTGCAAGCAGGTTCTGCTTTTTGAGTGGATTAAATAGGAGTTATTGGGGATCTTACCAAGGACCTCAGCAGCAGCCCAGCAGAGATCATCGGAACTGGACCCGGACCGCACAGCGGACGCAGATCATCAACGCTGAGCTGACCAACATTCAATCATGTGCGGTATGTTCAGCAGAGCCACTTAACTCATCCAGAGCCCAGGACATTAACGGATTAGGGGGTCCAGAGTGCCCCCTCCCGGCCCCATTAACGGCCATTGTCTTATTTTGAAGGCCAGAAGTCTAGACCGGAAGTACTTCCGGTCTGACGTCATCGGATCCTGCGACGGAACCGATCATTGTTTACGTGGTGCCATGCTGGATTGCATAGGAGCGTTTATACATGTGTTTTATAAGCGAGCATCTGCCTCCATCTTCGCTTCTAAAGTGTTGTTTTGAGATAATGGACATTAAAGATGAGATCGGCCGTCCACCTCAATGTTATGGGATGACTATTGTGTGCTCGTGGAGCCGTGATGATGACAAATCAGCGCGGATTTCGTCTCCGGAGCGTCGGCCATTGTACTAGGTATTTTTACTCGCCGTTACAGTAATATATTACTTTTCGCGCGACATCGCGCATTCGGCACTATACGTACTCTAGTACTTATTGCGTGACATCACGCGAAAGGCACTAGATGAGTTGAAAAGTTTTCAAAACCAAAGTATCTCCTCAGACAATCCCTACACCCTGTCCTAATTGCACACATGAGCATGCTTTGCATTGTCCGCAACTGGGGGGGGGAAAGGCACACAGAGAAGTTGGACTTTCTACAGGAGAAAGGCCTGTGTTTGGGTCAATTGTGCATAGGGCACATGAGCAAGAACTGCGACAGGCGATATGTAAAACAAGTGTTTTAGATATCGAGATTCGAAATGCCAGACTCACGGACTGCCAAAATAAAATCTGAGACTTTGACTTTACATCATAAACCTGTGCCCATACAGGGGCTGGCAACAACTTGGCCTTTGTTCTGTACAGCTGGCAAACAATTTGAACATTGAAATCTGCCTTTTATGGGAAGGAACAGATAAAAAAACAATTTTGGGTTTGGGTTTTGCAATTATGAATATATATTGCCTTAGTTTTTGCTTCCTAAAAGCTGTTTTATATTGATTTAGTTTTTGGTGTTAATGTTTGTCTCTTTGTATTTATTTATTGTTTAATTGCTTGTTTCTTTTGTAACAGTAGCAATTAGGGGCCGGTGTAAGAGCCATTCTGACTTAATAATGGGGAATTTAAGGAGCCTGTTTCTACTACCGCGACGTGAGGCAGGACTACGACTGCTAAGACTCAATCGCCGTTGTGGTCCAAATCATTAAGCCAAGAGCCGTCGACCACGGGATCCCACTTCTTTCACTGAACGTTTTGGTTCCCATGGCGACGTGTCTATGGAGCAGACGTTTTAGGCGCAATGTGAAAAGGGACCTTCTGACGTAGTGCAGACGGCTGCTACGGCAGCAGGTTGATCTATCGAGCGCTGATCATTTCCGGTTGCCGTTGTCATCTGCCGTCACCTTAGCGTTGCTTAGATTCGCTAATATGACATCACTGCAGGTTACAGCTAGAGTATTTAAACCACTCCCTAATCGAGCACAGGCAAACACTGGATCACGTTATTCATGCTTCAGGATCCTGGAGCAGAGAAGGTTACCTCTGTCTGTCTGTCCGTCCCTCCGTCTTAGCAGCACCCCCGAAAACAAGGACTATACCCACCCGGAATCACCAGCTTGCGTGGATCGGGGGTCCACGTTCCACAGATCACTATTTCTGTGTGTTTCCACGGCCGTGGAGTGAGTGAGCCGATCTCAGGGAGGTTGTGAGTGGAGATGCAGCAGAAAGAAAAGAGGCTGCTGCAGGTCGCGGGGCTGCTGGTGGTGGCTCTCCTCTTTCTCCCCAACGTTGGTCGCGTGTTCGACGCGTCGCCGATCCAGGGGTTGAACCGTGCGGCGAAGGAGGGACAGGTGGGCCTGGACGGAGTCAGGAGGAAGGACTGGCACGACTACGAAGCCATCAGAAGAGATGCCGCGCGCTCCGGTAACGGTGAGCAGGGCAAGGCGTTTCCGCTGAGCGACGCCGACAAGGCAGACCAGGCCTACAAGGAGAACGGATTCAACATCTACGTCAGCGACCGCATCTCCCTCAACCGCTCTCTGCCGGACATCAGGCACCCGAACTGCAAGCGGAAGCTGTACTCGGAGCGTCTCCCCAACTGCAGCGTCGTCATCCCCTTCCACAATGAGGGCTGGTCGTCTCTGCTGAGGACGGTGCACAGCGTGCTGAACCGCTCCCCGCCACACCTCCTCCACGAGCTGATCCTGGTGGACGACTTCAGCGACAAGGAGCACCTGAAGACGGCCCTGGAGGAGTACATGGTCCGACTGCCCAAGGTCCGGATCCTCAGGACCGAGAAGAGGGAGGGGCTCATCAGGGCCCGCCTGATGGGCGCCGCCGCCGCCAGGGGCGACGTCATCACCTTCCTGGACTCCCACTGCGAGGCCAATGTCAACTGGCTGCCTCCTCTGCTGGACCGAATCGCCCAGAACAGGACGGCCATCGTGTGTCCGATGATCGACGTGATCGACCACGACCACTTCGGCTACGAGACGCAGCATGGGGACGCCATGCGCGGGGCCTTCGACTGGGAGATGTACTACAAGCGCATCCCCATCCCCGCCGAGCTGCAGAAGGAGGACCCCAGCGAGCCCTTCGAGTCTCCGGTCATGGCGGGCGGGCTCTTCGCCGTGGACAGGAAGTGGTTTTGGGAGCTGGGAGGTTATGACCCGGGTCTGGAGATCTGGGGAGGAGAACAATACGAGATCTCCTTTAAGGTGTGGATGTGCGGCGGTAGAATGGAGGACATTCCTTGCTCCAGGGTGGGTCACATCTACAGGAAGTACGTTCCGTACACGTTCCCCGCTGGAGTCAACCTGGCTCGGAACCTGAAGCGCGTGGCTGAGGTGTGGATGGACGAGTATGCGGAGTACATCTACCAGCGGAAGCCGGAGTACCGCCACCTGTCCGCGGGGGACTTGACTCAGCAGAAGGAGCTGCGCAACAGCCTCAACTGCAAGAGCTTCAAGTGGTTCATGAGCCACGTGGCCTGGGACCTGCCCAAGCACTACCCGCCGGTGGTGCCCCCTGCTGCCGCCTGGGGAGAGATCCGTAACGTGGGCAGCGGCATGTGCCTGGAGAGCAAACACTTTGTGTCCGGGAGCCCCGTCCGCCTGGAGAGCTGCCTGAAGGATCGGGGTGAGGTGGGCCACGGACAGGTGTTTACGTATGGCTGGAGAGAGGACATCCGGGTGGGCGATCCCAAGCACACCCAGAAGGTCTGCCTCGACGCCATCTCCCACGACAGCCCCGTCACGCTGTATGACTGTCACGGCATGAAAGGCAACCAGCTGTGGCGATACAGAAAGGATAAGAGCCTGTACCACCCCACCACCAACAGCTGCGTGGACAGCAGTCCCGCGGAGCGCCGCGTGTTCATGAATAGCTGCGACCCCGGCTCTCCCAGTCAGCAGTGGCTGTTCGAGAACACCATCCCCAGTGTGCTAGACCACAACGCTAACAGTAGTCTGGTAGGATTCACTTCGAAACATGGGCTGCAGATTGTTGCAGTGTTGTTGTTTGGTTTGTTGTTGCTGATAAAGTGCTCTGCTTATAGGAGCAGAATTGATTCAACATTCCACTGACTATTCATTCCACGTTACTATTCATTGTGGGCTCGCCCACCAAGGAAAACATTGTTGACTTTAGGAGGTCTAAAGTTAATCACAGTCCCTTATCCATCAACGGTTCATCTGTAGATATAGAGGACAGCTTCAAATTCCAGGGTGTACACATCACAAACACACTCACATGGTCTCTAAACACCAAAGGTATCCTTAAGAAAGCACAGCAGCGACTGTACTGAGGCGCCTCAAGAGATTTGTTTTGAGCACCAAGGCTCTTGTGAATTTCTATCGCTGCACCATAGAAAGTGTTTTGACAGGTTGCATCACAGTGTGGTTTGGTAAATTGACTGTTCAAGACTGTAAACAACTGCAGAGGATTGTGAAGAGAGCTGCTAAAATTATCGGCACAGAATTGCCACAGCTCCATACAATCTATACCACACGCTGGAAGAAAAAGAATCAGAACATCATGAAAGATAGCAGCCATCCAGCCCATTCCCTGTTCTCACTCCTCCCATCCAAAAAACGTTACTAGAGCATCAAATCGCACACCACTCGTTTCAGTAATAGTTTTTTTGCCCAGGCAGTCAGGTTGCTCAATGAAGGGATGAAAGTGAAACGTAGGTGAACATGGGCACTGTACGCATTTTTAAACTGTACACTGTATGGTATTGTCGTTGTTGGGACTTGTCTTGTGTGGCCTGCATGGTATGTGGGTCCACACTCCTGTCGGTCACTGTGACCATGTCTTTGTGTATTAAGGCTGAGAGTGCTCCTGGCACAAGCATTTCATTGTATCTGTACCTGTATGGATATGTGTGACAATAAAACTGAACCGAGCCTGAAAGGCGAGAACACTATGTTATCTTCATTATTTATATAGTGAGTTCTGTCGCAGACAGTACAAAGGCAGGGCCCTTAGCCAATGAGGTGCAATTGAGTTGCGGAAAAACATATATATAATATAGTCATGTTGGCAACCAAACCTGCAATTGGTTATATTCTTGATGTAGAAAACTACAGCTAGCTGGAGTATTATTATATTTATTTATTGTGGGCTCGCCTGAAAGGCGAGAACACTATGTTATCTTCATTGTTTATTTACCAGGTTCCGTTGCAGACAGTACAAAGGCAGGGCCCTTAGCCAATTGTCGGAAAAACATCTGGGAGTGGTGTTAGCTGGAGTATTGGTTGAGCTTCACATGAATATAGAAAGAAAGAATATAGTCACGTTGGCAAACATAAGAAATGAAGGAAAAACAACAATTTATTTGATTAAGTGTTTTTATTTTAGTTATTCTTTTAAAATGATTTCTTTATGAGCGAGCCCACACTGTTTCGTAGGAACAGTACTTCTATTGTTGTGGGCTCGCCTGAAAGGCGAGAACACTGTTATCTTCATTATTTATATAGCGAGTTCCGTCGCAGACAGTACAAAGGCAGGGCCCTTAGCCAATGAGGTGCAATTGAGGTGCGGAAAAACAACATCTGGGAGTGGTGTTGGCTGGAGTATTGGCTGAGCTTCACATGACAGTGAGCACACTGCAGAATATAGTCACGAGCGAGCCCACACTGTTTGGAACAGTATTTCTAGTTACAGTTGACAATTATTTATGTAAAATGAATGAGTTGTTTGGTCAATCTAAACAACATTTTCAGGGCACAATGTTTCAGATGCTGCTATGCATCTAGTAATTGTACATAAACTAGACCAGGTCAACCTGGTTGTGCCAGACCCCGGTTCTGCCAACCCTCTGGGCCTATAAATTTAATGGTACATTTATAGGCTGTCTGTCCCTTTATAGGCTGTCTGTCCCTCCCTCATGTCATCATCATTTGTGACATCATTGTGACCAAATATGGAGAAAAGAGGGAGGGACAGACCGACAGACAAAGCCTTTTGCTTTGTCTGTCGGTCTGTCCCTCCCTCATGTCATTGTGATGACATGAAGGCTTTGTCTGTCGGTCTATCCCTCCCTCATGTCATCATCATGTCATCATCATGACCATCTATGGAGAAAAACAGGACAGACCGACATTTGCTTATGTAGGCCTACCCATTTCATGGGTCTGGCAATAAATTCAGGGTTCCAGAGAAATCACCGTTTATTAATTAATCAATGATTGGTTGATTAGGTGAATCTATTAATGAATTAATCGAACATTAGCATGGCTAGTTTTGACATTCGGTGAATGCTCCTTCCTTTTTATCTGCCATCGGTGAATGTATCTAAGTAGGCTAAGTAAGTTCTGTACCTGAATAAAACTTCTAGGCAAATTTGTTTACTTTTTGTTTTACTGGATTGCATCTGAGTGCTTCTTTCATCGCAAGAGTTCTGCCTCAGTGACTTCCTGAGGAAATCAGTTTGTGTATTTGGATTTTTGGTGAACAGTGAACGCTCCTCCCTTGGTGTGTCTCTGCAAACAAATCCAAAGCAGAACAAAAACCCTCACACCCTCTGCACAGCAGCTTACAAAAGCTTCACTCATCTTGTTAAAACCACTTAAAGACCAAATGCATTTAGTTGATCGGGATCCCTCTGCCCAGGGCTCTATTCTGGAGGGACTTAATTGATGGAGGGATTTGCTAGCCCAGTGGTTCCCAAACCTTTTAGCCTGTGACCCAAAAGAGAGATTAGATTTTGCCCGGGACCCAAACTTGTGAAAATAGCTGATCTCCAAGCTCACAACGGGCCGCTTCGCGAAATATTCATTTTATTTTTATAGGAAAAGTAAATGTGATTTTTACTTGAGTCGTGACCCGTACAACTCGGTCCGTGACCCACAAATGGGTCCCGACCCACTGTTTGGGATACACTGTGCTAGACTAACAATTTTGTGATATATATTTATTATATCTTTTATCTTTTTATCATCGTCTAGCTCTAGTTGTTTGTGCCCTGCAGGCTGTGTGAGCCATCACATTGTCCCTGTGTTGCTGGGTCAGTCATTATGATGAGGTCTGGTGGTCTATTTTGGTCCAGGAGATATGAACAGTTGGGGCCCCTGGAGCCCTTGTGAGAGACACAGTCTCTTTATTCACTCCCTACTGCTATAGACGGATGTCAGGAACTGTACACGTTACCACGGCGATGTGACTGCTGTGAGCCAACAAAGCGTTGGCAGAGTTGTGTCGAGTGAAATGAACAAAATAAAACGGGCGCTTGGTGCAGATCAAAGCAGTGGATCAATGGGAAACATACTGAATAAGAAAGCAAGATCCGGGCACACAAATACGGCAACTTGACCTTATGTGTTGGAAACATGTTTATTATTATAGATTTATATGTACGAATATAGGCTATAAATGTATTCCCAGTTTTCAAAAATCTATGGAGACTTGAATTCATGGATATACTTTTGCTGTTGTCGCATTCCTAAGCCAATCATTTGATGACTAGCAGTTTGATTGATTGATTGATTGATTGATTGATTGATTGATTGATTGATTGAAGATTGTATTAGAGGTTTGCACAGGAAAAGGTTACAGGACAGTACAGTTCACAGGTACAAGGTCAACTAAAAAGATAAAAACCACAAGCAAGCTTTTGGCTTCTTTAAATTGGGTTCCATTTTACAGTTCATACAAAAAGTGGTTCCCTAAAGAGACACGTTGTTCTCTGCTTTGTTCTCTATGGAGACACAAAGAGTCTCCTCAAATTATTGGCTTGAATGCGAAAGAAATCAAAAAGATAACCATGAATTCAAGTCTCCGTGGGGTGAGTAATCACTAGAAAACAAGTCATTTTGGGGGTGAAATATCCCTTTAACCAGCCGTCAGCCAGCCCAGAAACCACTAGCTCCCTCAGTAAACATCCTCTACTTCTGGAAGTTGCATCAGTGAACCCTGGCCATTGTTTATTTAGGATGTCATTCTAGTCTGGGAGCTTGCAAAAAGATATTTGAGGTACTGTAAAATAAGATGCTTTGTGTGGTCAGAGTTAAATACATTTGAATTCAAATGATAATAGAAGAAAACACATAAAAACGTTAAACGTTCCCTGGCAGGCAGCCAATAGAGTTGCTCCCAGTAAGAGGAGCCGTCCCATTGTGGAGTGACCCCTCCCCATCCACCCCCTCCCCTCCAGCCAAACACTGGGACACACTGTTCACATGACCCGACTAATGTCTGTACGCACGCACGCACGCACGCACGCACACACACACACACACACACACACACACACACACAGGAGTCGGTTGGTCTGACTAATGAGTCACACACACGCGGAGAACAGAGAATCCCCCTTAATTCAACCTGAAAGCGCTCAACCGTCTACATTCTATTTTTGGTTTCTAGATAACTTTTAGAATTTTCAGGGCTGATACAAATTGTAGATGGAATGGAAAATGGACCCTTATTGGTTCCATTTGTACACTCTCAGAGTTAAATAAGTAGAGAATTTGACAGGGTAGATTGGGGTCCCAGAGATATTGAAAAAGAAAAAGAAAAAGTGTATCAAATGGAGGTCCGTAGCCTAATGCATATCAAACTGGGGGTCTGTGAAACGAAAAAGGTTTCAGAATCACTGGTGTAGATGGAAAAAAGAACGGGGCCTAGGCTATTATAGACCCCTGTGGGACTCCGGTCAACAAAGTAGGTTTAACCAGTGTGTGAAGTGTTTGTGTGGTGGTGGTGGTGGTGAGGACGGGGTTAACAGGAAGAGTGACATCATGGTGTTTTTGTTCTTCTCTTTGCTCTCAGAGCAGCAGTTCTGGTAGAGTTGAGACGATGTGGGAGACAGCCTGACTGCACTGCACTGCTGCTGGTGACCCGACTCTCTGGACGCAGGGCTCTGCTTTCAACACCCAGGACAGGAGTTTAGTCCACTTTAGACTGAAGAGAGAAAACTTTGGGGTAAGATGTTATGACAATTTATGAGTACTTTATACTGTGTGTGTGTGTGTGTGTGTGTGTGTGTGTGTGTGTGTGTGTGTGTGTGTGTGTGTCTCTCTCCAAGTCACGTGGTATATAGGGTTTACCGTTAACTTAGCCGCAAATTGCAACACTAGATCTTTTTATACTCGGATGAATCTAGGGTTGCAATACCTCCCATAGGGATCCAATGCATCAAAACGTTTTTGTTTGCTATCTGATTGTATTTAACGACTTCAAACTCACCAATATTGTGGCTCTATGGAAAGCTTGTAATTTACTCTTGCTATCTGCAAAGTGTTTGTTTCAGAAAAATCCACCGTAGAATTGTTAGGAGCTACTTTCTATCAAGACATTGGCTTCAGGTGATTATTTTTTCTAAGTGCTGGAGTTTGGAAGCGCTTGTGGGAAGTCACTCAGCGGTCCTGTGTACCACCTGGTTCTAAATGTCACATAATGCAGGAGGCAGCGGGACGCTGCGTAAATAGAAGACGAGCGCTTCCGAAGTTCAACACTTGGAAAATAAACCATGTCTGCTCGGATTTATAAATCATAACAATTCTACGGTGGATTTTTTCTGAAACAAACACTTTGCAGATAGCAAGAGTGAATTACAAGCTTTCCATAGAGCCACAATATTGGTGAGTTTGAAGTCGTTTAATACAATCAGATAGCAAAAAAACGTTTTGATGCATTGGATCCCTATGGGAGGTATTGCAACCCTAGATTCATCCGAGTATAAAAAAAATCTAGTGTTGCAATTTGCGGCTACCGTTAACTGTAGCATACTATTCTATTTATTTGACAGTGGCACTGTTGACACTGTTGTGTGAAACAGGGCACAAGAAGTTAATGTGAAGTTAAAGTAAAATAAGTTCTTAAAACAAACGTGAATTGAAGATTATTCAATTGATGTAAAGAATAATTGCCAAGGAAAATGATGGATACTTGTAGCCTTCGTAGTATGCTATTGATGGTGTGCGTGCATGTGTGCGTGTGTGCATGCGTCCGTGCGTGAGTGTGTGTGTGCCTGCGTGTGTGTGTTGTCTGCACGAGAATGTTATTGTCTTAATGGAGGAGCCAGTTATAGCGACTTAGCGGTGAGATTACAGAGGCTGTGTCTAATCCTTAATCTAATCCTTAATCTAGTCTAATCTAGTGGACATACTGTAGCTACTGTTCTGGAGACGTACTGTATCTGTTTACAAACATCCAACGTTTTCATTTGCTCCATTTTGCCTCCATTGTGCATTCCTGGTTTGGTGGTGTAGTCTCAATTCTCTCTGAGTTCACACAGTTTCACTGTTGGTCTTCCTTGTTCCTTCATGTTAAATACATAAACCTTCATTTACAGTAGAGTGGATATTCTGGTGTCACACAACATTGCCTGTGCATTGCAGAATGTTGGCAGTGTTTCCTGTATGTATTTATGTGGTCGGTCTTGTGGTTTTGGTCTTGACATGCGGGTGTGTCTTCTTGTGTCTAATGTTTTGTTCTTGTTTATGTTTTTTTTACAGATTGGGACAGAGGCACATACTCCCCACCCCTCCTCCCTCTCTCTCTCTCTCTCTCTCTCTCTCTCTCTCTCTCTCTCTCTCTCTCTCTCTCTCTCTCTCTCTCTCTCTCTCTGTGGACCCAGCAGACCTCAGAGGGAACCATGTCTCTGTTCTTCTCAGGCGCCGTCACAAGTAGGTCTAGCGTTCAACGGCGCCGCTATCTCTATATTCTGAATCTGACTGTTTGTGTTTTCTGGTAAATGAATGCCCTATTACTGGATCATACTACAGACACAAAAGCATCAAAAGTACCAGATCTACAAGCTGCTACTTTTGCTCGATTTGAATTTGAATCCTGAAAAGTAACAGTTTTGGACATAATGAGGTTTCTACCCGACAGAGACGACATGCTACTGCTTTGGTCCTCAAAGTGGGGTCCTCGGGAGGCTTCCAGGGGGTCCCCAGCTAAATGAGTTGATAAGGTCAAAATCTGTTTAACCACTTTAAGCCTATATTTTACCGTACATCGGCTATTTTAATTTAAAGCATACGTTTTGAAACATTTTAACAACCCAAATCTTATAATGGGGGAGGTCGCTGAGACAAGAATATGGGGGTCCACCGTCCATGGCCAAACGCACATTCATTTGGGGGTCCTTGGCATGAGAACCACTGTACTACTGTACTGTATGTCAGAGAACAATGACTCTCACACATGTCTGTGTCACAGCATTCCTTCCACATGCTGACATCATGTTTACAGTTAGGCGTGGAGTCTGTTTGTCTCTGTTTGCTGCTGCTATACACTGAATGCTACTGTGTGTAATGCAGTTTATCATTGCTGTCAGGTGTCCTAAACTGTAATTTTTCTAAATGTTTAAAAAGAAACAGCAGATCACCAGGCTCACACATTGTTTCTCTACATTTGCACAACACTGCATAAGTATAAAATAGGGCATTCATTTATGAAAATAGACTGAAGATTGAATATGGATTTACAAGGTTTCTGCCCGTCAACAATGATATATTGTATATCATTGTTTATTCATTGTAATTATGCTAGTACTGCAACATCCAAGGAGCCGAACTAAAGTTATTACTCAACCAAGAGTATCATAACTCATGAAGATGGAGTTTAATAACCATATTTTGGTTTCCATACAGTAGGCCTACTGACTGTATGTTCCAATTGCACAACAACAGTAACGTACAGTAGTTCATAGCTCATACTGTATGTTCATTAGGGATGGGACGATGATCGTTATTTACGTTTATCGTGATAAAAAACACACAATAATCATATCGTGGAGATTTAAATCCGTCATGCACTGGGATCAATTCGCCTTTTATTTGACCAAGCTGCATATCCGGTACCACTTAAACCCTCTATAATTTGTCAAATGGACCTGGAAATAAAGTACTTGATACAGTCTTTTTTCCTCTCTACCAAATCTCTTGGCCAAAACATAGCCGATCTACAAGCTCACAACGCGTCACAATGCATCGCTACGCGGCACGTTTTGAGCTTGTAGATCAGCTATATTTTGGCAAATGTTCCACCCCAGGATAATGGATGCTGGAGATGTTTTGATTATTGCGATAATATCGTAAATCACAGTAATCGTGACATAAAATGTTCATATCGTCTCATCCCTAATGTTCATATTGCTCAACAACTGTAACGTACAGTAGGCCTACTGTATGTTTATATTATACAACAACAGTAACATATAGGCCTATATAATCTATGTTCTGTATATTGCACAACAACAGTAACACAAACGGTCACATTCCGGCGCAGTGAAGTGAAACACTGCCAGACAATGTGTGGAGTCAGTGTCAACATCACAGTGTTGAATGTCCTACGGTTCTATCTGTGACCAGTTCACTGTATTTACAGAGTAGTTTGAACAATGTCTGCTTTTATTGAACAGTAAAAGAGAGGTTTAGGCTGAAAAGATGTGAACGTATGTATATCTTTCAAGGTGGGGGCAGCCCAATGACGGCAGTGTTTATTCTAAGAAAGACAGAATGACTCTTGGAAAGCTGAGAGGGAGACAGTGTAGGAGAGACAGACAGTAGGACAGCTGAGATACAGACAGTATCTTGCCTTGACAACATTCTAGGTGTGCCATAGAATACTTTGGATATTGATTAATATCACTTCAGTTTAACCACTTAAACTTAATAAAACGGACCGTAGTTAGTTACTTGGCACAATCTTTTTCAGCCAACAGTACTCTCAGTCTCTTCACCAAAAATAGCAAAGTGTCACAACTTGATGCGTTGTGAGCTTGTAGATTTGCTATATTTGGTGAATGTTCCGCCCAGAATAGGGATTCTAAAAGTAGGGATAAAAGCTATTGTCGATCTGTCCTAATGGAAACGGATAGATATTCTTTTCCTCATGACATAAACTGTTAGCCTGTCTTAGGGGGTCCAGTGTTTCTCTCCAGATAGGCAGAGGCCTTGAACAAAGACTGAACTCCTGTTCTTCTGTATTGGAGAAGAGGGAGTACGACCACCTGTCTCAGATAAGATGTACTTTTCACTTTTTAATGAACTAAATGTCCTCGAAACGCCACATTCAAGGACGTTGGTCCACTCTACTCCGCCACTGGTTCTCATAGGCTCCAGGGACCACCAGGGTTTCAAGGGGGTCCTTGAAACGTTTGACCAAACGGGTCCTTTTTTGGACCAATGGAGCAGAGCTATTCTACATCAAACACATGTTTGGATGACAACATAATTACATTGTGTTGCTAGTGGTTCACATTTTTCTGTTTCCTTTTTTGCTTCTTTTTTTCTTTTTTGTTCAGGTTCACCAATCAAAGAGAGACACCCGCTTGCTGACCAGTCATGTCAAAGGTAGGACAATAGAAGTAACAATGATACTTTATATCCACAATATATCATGACCTGGATGGAGTGAGATATTGCTTTTACGAAACGCTTGCCAAATTTGGTAACGTGAACATTGTAGACTCATCACACCCACACTCAAACGCGCACGCGCGCACACACGCACACACACACACACACACACACAAACACACACACACACACACACGCACACACACACACACACACACACACACACACACACACACGCACACACGTACACACGCACACACACACACACTCACTGCACACACACGCACGCACGCATGCATGCATGCACGCACGCAAACCCAGTAATCTGTGAACCAGTTCGGCGAAAAAAAGGAGAAAAAAAGTCTTTGTTTTTGTTAGGTGCAACCCCTCGTTTTTTGTGTAGAAACAGGAACTCTGTTTAGCCCCTTTCTTAGTGCACTTCCCCCCGGGTGTTTCTGTGTTCATTCCTACCAACAACAAACACACTATATAACATGTTTAGGGCAGTGCTGTGACATGACATCACATGTAGGGATGTCACCATAATCGCTATTATCGTTTATAGTGATAAAAAACACTCACGATAATCATATTGTGGAGATTTAATTTATAGGGAAATCGTCCTCCGTCATGCACTGGGATCAATTCACCTTTTTGCCGAGCTGCATTATGCGGTACCACTTAAACCTTCTATAATTGGTCAAACGGACCTGGAAATAACGTACTTGATACAGTGTTATTTTTTTCACTCTCTACCAAATCTCTTTGCCAAAAAATAGCTGATCTAGAAGCTCACAACGCGTCGCGTTGCGTTGTGAGCTTGTAGATCTGCTATTTTTTGGGAAAATGTTCCGCCTGGGATAATGGATGTTGGATCGCAATTATATCGTAACTCGCAGTTTTTTGGTCACAATAATCGAGTAATCGTGACATGAAATTTTCATATCGTCCCATTCCTAATCACGTCTCTCTCTCTCTCTCTCTCTCTCTCTCCTCCTCAGTCTGGGTCTGTCTCTGCTCTCCCCGGACTCCTCCTACGTGTGCTACTCCTCCACGGCCACCGGGGGCTCCCCGTGCTCCTGCCGGCGCTCACCGCGCCTCCTCTCCAACGGCTACTACCTGCTGACGGAGGACAGCTACAGCTGGGACGACCAGGGCAACGTTTCCCTCACCCCCTCCAAGATTAATGTCTCCTACAAGGAGAACATGGTCAGGTGAGTGTCCCTCACAGGCACGGGCACACATAGACATCAAAGGGGGCTTGAGCCCCTGCCCTTTTATCCGTCTGTAAAAAGTGCCCTCTCCAGACCCAAATCACAACCTCCACCCCTCATTCTCATCAGGCCCTGCCTCTAACATTCTCTGCACGTCCCTGTTCCCTCACTCTGTCCAAGATTAATGTCTCCTACAAGGCGAACATGGTCAGGTGAGTCGGGACGATGCCATGATTATCGCTATTATCGTTTATCGTGACAAAAAACCCCAAACACTCACAATAATCGTATCATGGAGATTTGAACAAAACACCAAGTAATCACAATGCAGAGATTCAGGTATGACAGGCTCACAGCAGCAACAGCAACCAGTCAGAATGAAACAGCGCAGAGGAACAGGAAGTGATGCCCGACTTTTACGCAAGGAATCATGGGACACAGGAAACTTGTTGATACCAGTCTATTTCTGTCTACAGCGAGTGTCTACAGCGTGTCTACAGTGTGTAGACAGAAATAGCATCATTCCACAGTGAGCAATACTAAGGACTCTTATGTCATCGCTATCGGGTAGAAACCTCAGTAGCCTATGTCCAAAACTGTTACTGTAAAAAAATAAAAATAAAAAAAATCCAAAGTAGCAGATCGACAGGCTCAAAACCGTCGCTTCATTCTGTTTTTCGAGCTTGTACTTTTGTGACACTGTAGTTAGTGTGATCAAGCGGGGGAATTAAAAAACACAGAGTTAAGAGGTTTCTAGCCGACAGAGATGATAAGGAGATGACATTGGAAAAGACAGAATGTTCTTTAAGGGTTCCTTGTTGATAGTGTTTCAGAGAGCAGCCAGAATGAAGTGCCGTTCCCAGGCCTGTTGGCTGTTAGATATCACATGCATGCAGCCTCTTGTGCAGCATGTCTGGATGAGAGGACTGTTAGGGTGGTTGCATAACTCCAGTACATTTAATAAAGCAGGCTTTCTCAAAGTGGGTGCCGTACGGGGCACCCTGGGGTGCCGTGACGCTAGCCCAGGGGTGCCTCAGGATACTGTTTATAATATTTGGAATTGATCACACATCACTTCAGTTTAACCGCTTGTATTTTGACGCCAACTTTTGTGTTTTCTTACAAGTAACATTTTTGGACCCATGACTTTTCCTTGTAACAGAGAACTTCTACATTATGGTGTTGCTACTTTTATTTAGTAAAAACTAGGGCTGGGATTAAAAAAAATATCTATCTAATTAATTAGATGCTTTGTAATTTAATTAATCAAAATTAATCACATGTTTAATTGCATATAAATACTTTACCTGAGAGGCTGAGAAGCAATTTTATTTCAATTAAATCGCATTTTGGTATATCAGTGTATCAAAACTTGACATCCACTGGGCCGAGCAAATAAGTGGTCTGATCGAGCAAATAAGTGGTCTGATCGGCCTCTTCTCCCATTGCGTGAACTGGGGTTTGTTGACTGTTGGTTTGTGCACCGGTATGATCGATCGGTACGCCTGAAACCCGCAAGTGAGGTTCTTTCTAAGGTGCAAAGACTAATCACGTGTATTTTCTGTAATTAATAAATCAAAATGAATCAGTTAAAGTACCAGCCCTTGTAAAAACAAAGAAAATCTACTTCTTCCACTATGTATGATCATTACATAACTCCTCCAAAGTGCTGACACTCCGTCTTCAAACAGGCCTCTCATACACAGATGATGAGGTCATCGTCCTCCGCGGGCCAATCGTGGCGCAGCGCTCGGTACACGTGAGGGAGTTTTACGAGCTGCGTTAAATTCTCAGCGCGGCATGCGCCGTGTGTTCCACCGCCAGCATGTGAAGTCAGCTGTCGCTGTTGCTAGGCGACCTGGATGTTATTGATAATAGAGACGCATAATAATTGTACACTCTCAGAGTTACACGCCCGTAAGGGGCCGTTTGGGACCCCCTCATGGACACTTTGAGACCCACCGGTGTAGCAGAGTGTTTCCATAGGAGCCAACATGCACAATATCAGCACCCTGAGTCTGGAACAGAGCCTTAATCAGTATCATTGGTAACACCTGTGAAGGAAGTAAGGAAGGGGCCCAATTTCTTTACAATAACAGAGCCAATAGCTCAAATAGCTACAAGCTCACAACGTGTCGCACTGCAACGTGTTGTGAGCCAGATATGCAGATCAATTATACTCATAACTTTAATACACCTTATGGCAGGGTTCCCCAATTAGTTTTCCCCAAGGGCCGAATTATGTCAGCATTGCAGGGGGCGACGGTGGCGTTCCCGCTACTCCAGAGACAGTTCAGATATCATTGTTGTCGGGTGAAAATCTTGCATGCCCAAAAAACGTTTGTTTTGCATTTAGCATTTTAAAAATGATTTAAACTAGTGAAAACAGACGATCTACAAGCACACAACGCCTCGCATGGCGCTGTGTGCTTGTAGATCAGCTGTTTTCACTACTTTTGTGCAACGGCCTTGTATGATGTACAAATTTGGAGATACGAGGTTTCCCCCCGACAACGACGATATACTAGTTTTTTTTGCTGCTCTTATAACACCATTATTACTGGGGTTGGTGGGGGCCAGACAGTAGCCCCCCGCGGGCCGCAAATGGCCCGCGGGCCGCCTATTGGGGAACCCTGCCTTACGGTGATACTTGGACACGTCATCAGTGAAGAACCCGGGGTCTCAGGGTGTTTAATCTTCATACACCCTCGCCCGGGCGACCCAGCCCTGCGGCCTCAAGGATGTTCTTGGTGGCTCTCCTCAACTGCAGTCCTCTAACTCCAAGGAGTTTGAGCACTCTCTGGAGTGAATCACCTGCTCATAGCCTCTCTGAAAAGTAGAAAGAGTTATACTCAAAGGACAAATTTAAGCATTTAGTGAAAAAAGATCTTCTGTTCTCTGTCATTTGATTGATTGAAAGAACAACTGATGGAATAATTGTTGAGAAAATCACTGATATTAGCAACCCTATTTACTGTGTCTTTCTAACCACGAGGAGTTCCTGTTTTCACCGGTTTGCTGCCAACTTTGGCACAGACACATGATGACATGTCACAGGATGACATGTCACATGTTGTGACAAGCATGATGTTTGAGAATGATCTGTTACTCACCTTTATGTCATCATTAAATACTGTCTGTAGGCAGGGGTGGGAATGAAGTACTGTACTTAAGATCAAGTTTGACTTGAGGTACTTTTACTTACTTGAATGTGTAAATGTTTCAATGCTTTATACTCCACTGCATCTCAGAGGCAAATAGGCCTACGGTACTTTTTACTTCACTACAGTTATTTGAAAAAGGTTACTAGAGTATAAGTTAAGCATTTGTAACTCAAACATTTGCTTCTGGGGGGTCCCTGGAACAACATATTTTGAGATGGGGGTCCGCGGGCCAAATACATGTCATTTTGGGGGTCCTTGATATACATGAAAAAGTTTGAGAACCACTGATTTAGAAGAAGGATTTAGAAGACATTTATAGAATCGGGTCAAAATATTCAAAGACTTTTCAAAAAAATAGCAGATCTACAAGCTTGCAGCGCTGCACTCGGTGCCACACTGTGAGCTTGTATATCTGCTATTTTTTAATAGTTAAAGCATGGTCTAAATGGGTTAATAAAAATGCAATCTGGGAACCCATCATCAAAGGAGGGGCGACGCCCACTCGGTCTGTCTCTCTTCCTTTGGCATAGCCATCATTGACTCTGTCTCGAGAGATTGATAAAAATGTGAACACTCAGTCCTCCATCACGTTTGAGAAACAAGGGGGAATGATCACGTTTGAAGTCCATCAGTCAGACGGCTCTGGGGATTCACAGGCGACGTGCGGTCACACACTTAGAGACAGAGTTCATAGATAGTTATAAAAAGGCACATTCTTCATGTAGTTTCTTGTGGTGTTTGATGTTGCAGGGTGTTCCGTCGGAGGAGGAGGCCTCGGCGCTCTCTGGTCAGCCTGCTCAGTGACATGACAGAGAGCTGTACGGAGTGGCTGGACCAGAAGGTCTTCAGAGGAGTGTTCAACACCCAGGTCACTGCTGAGGCACCGTGGGCAGAGGACAGCACTAACCAAGGTTACTGCAGCTTTTCATTATTATCTTTTTCATTGTTATTTAGACTTTTCATTATCAATTTCAGTTCAGCGTTTGATCAGAATTATAGCGAAACTAGCTAAAGGGATAGTTCACCCATAAAATAACTCTCTTTTTTCTATCGATTACTGTGGATTTGAATTCATGGTTATTTTTGTTTGTTTTTGTCGCATTACTAAGCCAATAATTTGATGACAAGCAGTGGTTCCCTATGGAGACACAAAGAGCCTGCTTTGTTCCCTATGGAGTCTACTCAAAGTATTGGCTTAGGAATAGTTTTCTTAACTAAGACTAAGACTAAAATACTAAGATTTTGATATGTAGTCGACTAAGAGTAGACTAGTCTAAGACTAAACTATTTCAGATGACTAAAATAGTATTAAAACTGTTATTCAAACGACTATAAGACTAAATCAGAATTTGCTGTCAAAATGTACACCGGAGGTACAGTATGCATCGGCCTTCTTCTAAAGGTTAACTCTAATAACCTTGACCCTGTCTCTACAGAGGCATCGTGGTTAGAGGACAGCAGCACCAACCCTCCTGTCACTGATGCATCGTGGGTAGAGGCCAGCTTGAACCGCCCCGCCACAGGTTCATCATGGGTAGAAGACAACATGGCCACCACGACGCTGGACAGCAGCTGTAGCTTCACATACGGTGAGAAGAACATCTGACCTCCTCTCTGTAACCCATTAAAACCGGGAAACAATCAGTGTAATTTTAGATTGCGTGTGTGTCATTTTAAACACTTTGACTGACATAATTCTTTATCAAACTAATGTAGATTACTGCCAAGGCTTTTTTCCTGATTTTCGAGGGCTCTGTGTCCATTATGTAGAGGGGGGGGGTCCCTTTTCTTTCACTTGGAGAAGAAAAAATAGAACCGTGATGATCTGTGCATAAGTTATGGTCCATAGAAAAGGGTCAGTTTTGATCAAATGTGTGATGTGGGGAAATAATTTGAGATATATATATATATATATATATATATCCATTTTTCATGATGAATACAAGTCAATGGACCGCCGGATGTCCTGACTACATTATTACGCGAGGCATCATGGGAAACTGAGTCTTTTCCCTCACTCCTGCCCGCGGTAGAGAGCTGGCTATTGGTTACCATGGTAACCAGCACTTCACGGAGGGAATCGTTAAAACATCTGGGAACGTGTTATGCACTCCATGTGTTACGTATCAGATTGTTTCTTTAAACTAAAGCCATGTGTTGTGTATCTCTGACCTCCAGACCCGACAGAGACCCCGCCCCCTCCTGACAAACTGGCCCCGCCCCCCTCCGAGCCACGCCTCCTCTTCCAGGAAGAGATCTGCACCGAGACCTGTCACTCACAGGGGCGCTACACCCAATGCCTGGGCGGCCTCTCCGAAGTCCCGCCTCCCTCGGCCTTCTACGCCAATAGCTGCTGTCCCCCCGCCACGACTGACCAATCAGGTGAGCTGGAAATGATGACATGAATGGTAAAACACGTTTCACGTTACAGATTTTTGGTACAGCAACGGTACAGCTAATCTTCATTTGAATTGTGGATTACACCTTTGCACTTTTGATGCCTTCATCACATCAGGGTGATCAGCCCCTTTCTGTTCCGTAATACTGCAGTATAAGGAAGGCTAAATGGTGCATTTATATAGCACCTTTATCCAAGGTGCTTTGAAGAGATTGTGCATTACATTCACCCATTCACACACACATGGTGGAGGAAACCATGCAAGGCACCAACCTGCTCATCGGGAGCAACTAGGGGTTCAGAGTCAACACTAACCTCGCCTCACCAGGCTTTGTGCTGGGAGAAAGCCTGGTCTTCGTTTACAAAACAGGTTGTTTGATCCGGTCTAGACCGGATGGTATCCTACGTCATTTTGTATTCAAAACGGACTACACTTTGGCAGGAAACACCAAACCAGTTAGCGCATGCGCAAGTAGGGGTTAAAACTGTTTCCGGTTTGGTGTTTCCTGCCAAAGTGTAGTCCATTTTGACTACAGAATGACGTAGGACGCCATCCGCTCCCGACCAGATCAAAAGCCCGAAATTGGAAGCCGTCCCAGGCTACTTCAACACTAACTCTGGGGGAGGCCGGGATCGAACTGGGAAGCCTTCGGGAACCCTCCGTGTTCTAAGACGGCAACTCTACCCCTGAGCCACTGCTACTCCTCAATTCCTGGGTGTAGTGGTGCTCCTGCAGCAGGTGAAAGCTGGTATTATAAACTGGATAGTGAAGTTCAGGCACAGACAGTATAAAGACACTTGAACAATAACAGAACATTACGGAACACAAGGTGCCCGATGCGGTGGGTAACTAACTACCGTGGCTTTAGGGTGAGGGTTTATATTCTATATACAGTATATTGTATGGAGTGTTATGGATATTAAACATGGACGTTGTCCAGTGTATATTTGGGTTTGGCCGGCATCCAAGACAGAAATACACAAATGTCATAATCAATTAAAACAAAAAACAAAACAATCTCTGCATATCTTCCTCCAGGGCTCTGTGCTCCCTCCCTCTGCGTGTGCTGGGGAACACATAGCACTCATGGGAACATGGGACGCTTTGAACATAGGGCCCTTGAACATACAGTCAGTGGTGGAAAGAGTACTCAGATTCTTTACTTAAGTAAAAGTATCAATAATGCAATGTAGACATATATTCTGTCACGTCTGTTAAGTCCGGAATTCAAAATGTACTTGAGTAAAAGTATGAAAAGTGCATCAAAATGTACTTAAAGTAACACAAGTTTAAGTACAAAATGTTTGAAAATAGCAGATCTACAAGCTCACAACGCGTCGCGTTGTGAGCTTTTAGATTGGCTATTTTCAAATAGCCTTAGGTATAAAATAGGGCTAAAGTGGTTTGTGTCTGTTTTATAATATTATAAAAGCACCCTAGGTGGGGTTGGCGATAGGGCCTTTCTGTGTGGAGTTTGCATGTTCTCCCCGTGTCTCCTAGGGTTGATACCCTCACAAAAACATGCACGTAATCCTGGTCTCAATAATGCCTCCCCCTGGCCAGCCGGGGCGCCTGATGGAGGGGAAAGGAACTGGTTGGAATAACGTGTTCCTTCCACGCGCTACGTCCATCCCGGGGAAATCCCCCCTGTCAGGTGAAAAGAAGCAACTTGGACTCCTCATGCATAGAAGGAAGCATGAGGTCAGTCCGTTGTCTCCCCAGGCGCGGCAGAGGGAGAGCAGAGCCCAGGATTACATAGGCAATTAGCACTGGGTGAAAAAATGGGTTACAAAATTGTGGGATAAAAATTATAGAAAAAAAAATAATAATAAAAAAAATAAAAGCAATAAATGAAAACATTTTAACACTCTTTTCTCTAATTACAATCTAAAATATGAACCCATGTTGTAAAAAAGTGTAAAGTACTTTACACCACTGCACACAGCAGGACCCATTGAACATTGGACACTGGGAATATAATCTCACTCCCCTTCAGACAGCAACCAGAAGGAAGTGGAGCCACCAGGCCTGTCAGACATCACAGGCACCCTCCCAGCATCTGGTAGAGCATGCATGGTGTTATGTAACCCCTCCACGGTGCTGACAGGCTGCAGATAGACCCGTCTGTCCGTCTCCAAACAGGCCTCTTTGCACAGATGAGGTCATTCTCTGTGGCCAAACTGCATGACGCTGCGTACACGTGAGGGCCGTTTACGAGACGTGTTAAATTCTTTGTGCGCCACAGCAGTTGCAGAGCTGCCTTAATGGACTGTATAGTGCACAGAAACATATCGTCGTTTTCGGGCGGAAACCTCGTATCTCCAAGTTTCAAACGTGTACGTTCTTTCGCAAAGTAAAGCCCTGCTTCATCATGCAAGGCCGTCTCACAAAAGTAGTGAAAACAGCAGATCTACAAGCACACTTGTAGATCTGTTGTGCTTGTAGATCAGCTGTTTTCACTAGTTTAAATCATTTTTAAAATGATAAATACAAATCAAACGGTTTTGGACTTACAAGGTTTTCACCCGACAGCGACGATATGTACACTCAGTTCCATTATGATTCTTTTGAGGGGTCCTCAGTTCCAATATGATTCTTTTGGAGGGTCACAAGGTTGAGAACCACTGGTGTTTATTTTGCATTATAAGTTAATATGATTACTATCAGAATATAGATATAGCAATCATTGCTGTAGAGAGTTTGTTCAGTAACAGCTATTTAGTAAACAGAAGACACATGTTCAGACACCAGACAGGTTGCCAACTTCAGGAGAGAAAACCTGTGTGTACCAGATTACATTCTATAGTGTTCTAATTTCACTTGTTTATCCTGTATGAGTTCTCTCTCCTGACTGGATGCAATTGGTACCCCGGCCTGAAAAAGGATTTCCTGTCTACTAAACAGTGGTAGAGACAGGGAGAACCCTGTAACTGAAAACAACAACAACAAATAACTTAACACTCACTCCATTTAATAGGATGTTAATTCTAGTGTACACTGAATACCAGTAAGATACCTAAGGGCAACAAGCGAGGTCAGGGCGAGGTCGCGCCATGTCTTGGCCATCTGGCCAGTGATGTATATCGGACCAGTTGGCCCTATATGGAGACCCCTGGTTCCCATACATGGTGATCCATATGGAGCCCAAACATGCTTACTCTGTTATTCGTTATGTGAAAGTCCTATGACGTCTATGACATCTGACATCATACATACATGCGCGCAGGGGGTAGGGGGGGACGGGGGGGATTAACACCTCCACTTTTTTTGGGTGGGGGGGATATCCCCTCCAGTGTTCAGGAGCTCTTTAAATTTTTAAAATCGCTTCATAATTGCCCGATCTATGAGGAATCAATCTGCAGTTTTGCTTTGCTTCATATAGATGCGTGATCGCTGATCGCGATGCGTCATGCCAATTTAGCCAAATAAGAAAAGAAAAAAAGCTCTCGAAGCACTATAGGCTATACATGGCATGTTGACAGCTTTTAAGTCTAAATATGTTTTTTTCGGAAACACACATGTACAGTAGGCCTATGTGCTACAGTTCAAGGACATGCAGCAGCCGTCTGGCTGCCATTACCTAGGCGCTGAATTAAGTAATTAAACAGCCCTATTCTTTTACATCTCTGTCATTTTTGGTCTAATTTTACAAATGTAAATTTCTAAATAATAAATGAAATGTATTTATTATTACTGTACTCAATATCAAACTAAATCAGGTGGGATATGTTTTATTTCGTTTAATTAGGCTACTGGTTCCATCAGATTCCCTTTTTTTTTGGCAGGAGGCCGCCGTTCCGTAGCCTATTAATTAATAGGCCACTATGCGTCCATTGTTCACTCAACAAGGCCAGCCTATGTCACACTGACACGCTGGCATGAGATGAGAGAGACAAATAGATATGTGGACGTGACAAAAAAAAGTATTATATTAATATAGCCTTCTCTCTCTCTCTCTCTCTCTCTCTCTTTCTCGCCTTTTTTTCTCTATACGCAAACAATGTCGGTTCTAATAAAACAGACCTTATTGAGTGTGAGATATTTACAAGCATGATATCACTGTGATATGTGAATAAGCATTAGCCCCCCCATCCTCTAGTTTTATGCCAGTTAAATGGAATGACGGACAAGCTTCTGATTGGTGAATGTACCTACAGCGGTCATGCCATCGGTTTCCTCACACGTTTCCATGAAAACACACCCATGAATAATTTTTCACGTGGTGAGCGCACAATTACGATCATCGCAAATCACATAATCAGCTGCTGAGCGTTATTCATGCGTCAAACGCGATCGTCGGAAGTCGGTATCTCCTTAGCACGGGCGTTAATTACCGCCTTCTTAATTGGGCCCTGAGTAGTTCTCATTTCAAGGCGTATTACTGCCCTCTAGAGGCACAGTCCCACCAGTGCAGTGCAGTCAGCTCAGCTCAGCTGTTCTGAATGAGTTTAATTAATGCAACGCGATAGTGACAAGCAGGCAGGCAGTGGCAGAAGGAGACCGTCATTGCAGGTGCTGGACCTGCTGCTGGTGTGTGTAGGCTAGTCTCACATCATTCTCAGTCAAAAAACCAAAAAACAATAACGTCGTTCTTTAAATCAAGCAACAATGTAAGTACCTTTGAACAGATGCATAATGGAAATGCAATTTCGTTTGTCAACACATTTTAAGTTACGTTTCCTCTTGTTTCTGTGGGGGGGATACAGTAACAAGAAAAAAAATGCCTTGAAATCTGCGTAAAACAACTGTGTAATTCAGCTCAAGTGGAGGGGATATGTCCCCCCCTCCTCGGGGCAAAAGTGGGGGGGATATCACCAAAAGTGGGGGGGATACCCCAAAATTTTTCGCGCGCGCTGTGCGCGCGCACATACCTCCCAGATGTGTCCCCTTCACTTTTAAAATGCCTCCTGCGCCCCTGCATACAATCCCCTTTAAGCCCACATATGGAGATAGATCCCTGTCTGTAGAACGAGCCACACAGATATGGACTGTCTTGGCCATCTATCTTGGCCATATATACATTCTGTTCCTGTGGTATGTGGCCGATGTGGCCTCTATAATACAGTATGGGCATTCCCATATGAAGTCCTATTAAATATGGGCTTAATATTGATGACATCAGGGATCTCTATAAATGGGCATAAAAGGGATTCTGTTAGTGTGGTTCCCCTGACATCACAATGGCGTCAGAGCGTATTGACGCCATTGTGTATTGATTGAATATTCATTGCGACCGAAGGTGATGCTTAAATAAAATGTGTGTTTTGTGTGTTCTCAGGCGTGATCACGATGAAAAGCATTCTGCTCTTGGTGTTCTGCGTCTTCATCTTTGCTGCCGTATATTCCAGGTAAACCTTCAAAATGCAATGTTTAGTTAAGTTATCCATCCTGCCATCATGGCAGACTGAGGATTTCTTGTTTTTTATCATTATGGGTCATCATTAAAAGAACAATATTTTTGCATCTGCCAAATCCTTTTGGCATGTTTATGGACAAGCTAGTTTGTAATTAACTGGCCCAGGTAATTGCTGGCCCTGGGAGAGAGAAATAAAATCATTTAGTACGAAATATAATTGAAAGTGCAAGGTTCATAGATTCCAGTAATCATGAAACCCCACTGAGTGCACCAATGAGTGTCTTCAACGCAGGCAAAGAATAAAACAATGTCCAAAAGTTCAGGTTGAGTTTGTGCTCTTTTTACTGCTCAAAAAGTGCAAATGCATACAAAAACAGACAAACAGCTTCTTGTCCATGTTCTACTCTGTTGCAATGGTAACTGTTATTCCCACTCGGTGACTTAGTCAGGCGGAAATTCTGGAAAAAGGCCTTCTATAAGCAGGTTAGAGGCATTTGGGGGTAAAAGTGGGTAACCAGGCCATTTTACATAATTCAAGGGTGCAGAATCTGAAAAACCTGGTTACCAATAAAAATGTTGAGTTTTTGACCTTCTAATTTGCATAACAAAGTGGCTACCGAATTGTACATTTTGAACTATTTATTCAAGCAATATTTCTCTTTCAAAAAACTTTTCATTAGGACAGTTTTTGAGTTGCTTGATTCAGTTTATATTTAGATATTTGATATTCATTGTATCAGACACGCCCCCTTCCTATACAAACCCATTGTAACTTCAAACTCCATTTTAACCATGATAGATTTAATGAAAACACCCGTCCTTTTTTCTGGTGACTCCTGACGCCCTCCTAATACGTGAGCAGGTCGTATTCTTTCGATAACTCCTTTCATTTCTTTTTAATAATTTATCTTTTGTATTTATTTATTTTTCATTTTCCCAAATAATTATTAAAAATAAGAAACTAAAAAAGTTATCGAAAAACACTGCCTGTTCGTGTATTAACACATATGGTGCCAACCCCGAGTTTCCCGAGTTTGTATTGGTACTAGTGCTGTGCCAACCCCGAGTTTCCCGAGTTTGGGCCGTTTTTGATTTTTTTTTTTTTTTTTTTTTTTCAATTTTTTTTTTTTCCAAAAATTTTTTTTGGACCTCCAGAAATGTATTAGGCATGATCGCGATCGCGAAATTGCATGTTTAACCCCCATACCAACCCATTCTTTCAAACATGGCAGCCATGTTTGTTTACATCTGAAGAAAACATAATGGCTGATAAATCATGAATGCCTGAACGGATTTCCAAGCGGATTTTTTTGTTTGAAAGCTGTGAACAGCATCTACACGCGTGGTGCATCATCTAGGCATGGGCGTGCACTTTTTACACACTTGCACAATTACATGGAAGTCTATGGTAACCATGGCAACGCGGGACATTGGCCGGAAAAAATCATTGCAACATAAGTGTTAAGAGGGCGTCAGGAGTCACCAGAAAAAAAGGATGGGTGTTTTCATTGAATCTATCATGGTTAAAATGTTTTTGTATTTAAGTGAAATATCTCTTTTAAATAAAAATAAAACATTTTAACCATGATAGATTCAATGAAAACACCCATTCTTTTTTCTGATGACTCCTGATGCCCTTCTAATACACGTGTTCTTTCGATAACCTTTTTAGTTTATTTTCTATAATTATTTGGGAAAATTAAAGAAATAAAATACAATTAAGAACTTATTAAAGATAAATGAAAAATGTTATTGACAAAACATAACCTGCTCACGTATTAGAGCATATCAGGAGTCACCAGAAAAAAGGACGGGTGTTCTCATTAAATCTATCATGGTTAAAATGGAGTTTGAAGTTACAATGGGTTTGTATAGGAAGGGGGCGTGTCTGATAAAATGAATATCAAATATCTAAATCTAAACTGAATCAAACAACTCAAAAACTGTCCTGGGTGTTCCCAAAAGCTTGATTAGACGATAAAATTACTAAAGGTTTTTTGAAAGTGAAATATCCCTTGAAGAAATAGTTTAAAATTGACAATTCTGCAGCTATTTTGTTATGCAAATTAGAAGGTCAAAAACTCAAAATTTAGCTTGGTAACCATTTTTTTCAGATTCAGCCCCCTTGACTTGTGTAAAATAGACTGGTTCCCAACTTTTACCCCAAAATGCCTCTAACAATCACATTTTTCAGAAATACCACTAGACTAACTGCCCTTCTTCCCTCACCTGCTCACTGATATGCCCTCTGCTGCAATCAACCCCACCTGTGAGAGGCGTGCCCAAATTAGCAAATTAACCAATAATTCTCTTAAACCAATAAACTCTAAACAGATAATAATAATACAAAATAATAAGCTAAATCAGGTCAAAATGGCTTTTACAATAATGAAGATAAACAATAGTTCTTAGTCACATTCACACTCCTTACATGCTTCTAATATAGTCATATTTTAGTCATCTGAAATGCTCTAGCTGTAGTTTAGTTTCAGTTGACTAAATATCATTAGTAATCTACAGTTGATTTTGTCAGCAAAAATGTATTTTTCTTTCTTTTATAATTCTTATCCCACGATTTTGCAACCCTTTTTCACCCAGTGCCAATTGCCTATGTAATCCTGGGCTCTGCCCTCCCTCTGCCGCGCCTGGGGAGACAACGGACTGACCTCATGCTTCCTTCAATGCATGAGTAGTCCAAGTTGTTTCTTTTCACCTGACAGGGGGGATTTCCCCGGGATGGACGTAGCGCGTGGAAGGAACACGTTATTCCAACCAGTTCCTTTCCCCTCCATCAAGCGCCCCGGCTGGCCAGGGGGAGGCATTATTGAGACCAGGATTACCTAAATGTATTTTTCTTGGAAACATTTAAATGTTTCCCAATTCAATTGATAAAATACTAATATGCTAATGTTATATTCTCTTTCACACTAGGTGTGTGTGGTGGGCTGTGTCAGCTGCGTTGACAACGTTTATGATGATAACGTCATTCATGTGTAAGTATCACTATACTGTACATAAAACTTTATACGCTGTGTGTGTGTGTGTGTGTGTGTGTGTGTGTGTGCGTGTGCGTGCGTGCGTGCGTGCGTGCGTGCGTGCGTGCGCGTGCGTGCATACGTCAAATGTATGTAACAGTAATGTCTTACGTTTCAGTGGTTACAAAAACGGGACCCATGGGTCGCTGGCGGCGAGCCAAGACCGAGGTGAGTCACTCATCGTAAATAATAATATATACATTAAAGATGTTAAGTCACTATATTATTGTATTAGGTCACATAATGTGGACGATGGTTTGTCATCGACTTACAGGCGGAAATAACGACCATTTAATTGAAACTCGTTTAATTTTCCTCCAGGATATCACGTCACGGAACGAATGAAAAGAACACGCAGAGACGTTCTCTCACTCGTCTGGATGCAGGGGAACACACGCACGCACGCACGCACGCACGCACACACACACACACACACACACACACACACACACCCATGGAGGTACAGTATTTGGACATACAGCTACATGTACCTCATGTTTCATTTCATATTTTATATTTCATAATGTAATGCATGTTGCACTGAAACAGGTGTTAACAGTGAGCTATGGAAGTGTTTAGACCCCTTTAGAGCATAACGCTTTCAAGGGGGAACTGGGAAGTGAAAGGGTTAAAAGACGAGGGAGAATTGGGAAATGACACAACGAAAAAAATTATGAAATGAAATCATTGCGCTGCGATTATTTCCCAACAGATTGAAGGAATACTTGTCGCACCTAGCAGATCTACAAGCTATGTAGCCTGTCTATTTTCTCTATTCATCGTATGGCGGAGTATATACAGGACTAACGTGGGTAAACCATTATCATGCTTCCCTGTCCGGATGCTTGTGGAGTTCACTGTAAATACACTGTACCAATATAACCCACAAATCTATTGAGCAGGGGTCATCACCATGCTGGCTTGTGGTGAATGTTCTTGTCAAAATTAAAGATTTGCGAGGGACTCTCAGATAAATAAGTGGACAATAATATCAGAAACGCAAAGGGCCCTGAATGACCAGGTCTGTAACTCTATGGGGCCTTTTCCACCAAAAGAACCTTGGTTCAAGAACCAGGGCCGTTCAACTTTCTTGGAATCTTGGTTCGTTCTTGCGAACCGGCCGCGAACTGGCTTGCGTTTCCACCGGATTGAACCAGATTGAACCAGAGGATCCAAGGATTTTGTGGTTCCCGTTCAGAACCAACTTTTACGGTTCGGAACCAACTCGGTTCTCGGTGGAAAAGCTCACCTCTGGTTCATCCCATAGGCGGGAGAAAGAACCTGACCCGGTTCTTTGACGGTCGAAAAGCGCCCTTAAGAGTAAGCGCCCTTAAGAGTACAAATGGAAACACATTTGGTTCCATTTGTATACTCTCAGGGTCCTTGCAAATGAAACATTTGAGAACCACTAGTACTAATGGTATCTAGGGTCATACCTACAGTGTAATTTTATGGAGAAAACCTGGAACATTTAAATGGCGTGTAAAAATGAAAACCTCAAATGTGCCACAGACAAGGCCAAGTCTTTGCCACAAACACATTTGTCCGTGTACGGACGGACATATTGATGACCCCTGGCTATGGACACGTATTTTTTATAAAACTCTATGTGTAGTTTATATCAATAGTAGTTTTACCTTGGCTATTTTTGAGCTTGTCCAACGTGACCAAAATATTTCAGGCTTTCGGTGTCGTGAAAATAAACGAAAACATTTCAGGTCCGTTCAAAGATAAGGAGACACAGACGAGTAAAGGGCTTGTTGCTTCATTTATATTAACATATAAATGGAAAGAAAAATAATGACTTACTGAACGCAACCAAATATACGACAGCTAATGTTGTGAAAGTTAAAACTACCTGCCATTTTAGTACTAGAGAAGTGCCATTTAGTTTCCTGAGAAAACTGCAGACATACTGAAAAGTTTCATTGCATAATGAATTATCGAACCATTTGGCATAAAAGATATTCAATGTACTTTTATAAATCAATGACGAGTGCCAATTTAAATCCATTGAATTTCAGGTAACCATCATGACTTCAGGTATATTAAGATTATTTTTTCTTATTGAATCAAAATGGATATAATAAAACATTTTGGAGTGAAACTTTTCTAATGTTAAGTGCCTTTTTTTAGTAGCTGTCCTGCCTTGTGCATTGATAGACTTTCGGTGACGTAGAATACGTCACAGACGTCAAACATCATATGATTGATGTAGAATACTTAATCAATATCATATGATTAATGTAGATTGCTTAATACATGAATAATAACATAGAACACTTAATACAGGGACATGTCAAGAGATAACCATACAATGCTGCTGAAATATGAATCAATATTAAACTAGTCAAGACTGTGTCTAGAGTATGGTATTAACATAATTTGTAGTGTTTGTTTGTTTTCGCCTGCTTGGAGCACCAGAGGGGTGGGGTCCATGGACTCACAGGGCTCCTTGAGGGGGTTCTGAATGGACCCTTACAAGTCTGTAACTCTGACAGTGTACAAATGGAACCAAATGGACCCGTTGTACACTTGTCAGAGTTAACTGGGGGTCCTTGAAATGTAACATTTTGGACAATTTGGCTGTGTATCGCATAAAAAGGACATGGGGGTTGATGTTCAAAATCATAGACATAGAAAGGTAGACGCCTCCTCGGCTAGGGGGCGTATGCATTGAGCAACTAAGGGAATCTTCATCGTTTCCGTGTTCATTGCTTCCGCATGCGTCACACATAGGGAAGTCGGTAAGCCAATCAGAGGCAGGTGGGGGCGGGTCTTTACGTATGCAGCCTGTAAGAACAGCTGAACAGCGCAACACCGGAACTGGCTCTGTTGAATTGAATTGTGGTCCTTGGATAAGTCCCGGAAACGAGCGAGGAATCTACCTCTTTATATCTGTGTTCAAAATAGTCTCAGCTTCCTGGCAGCTCAGGATGTTGCTCTGTGTAGCGAACAGCACTCCCTGGTGGTCCACAGAGGTTATAACCAACACTACAAACCTTGTTTAGCAGGTAGCCTATTTATAGTGGCAGCTTAAAAACACAGGGAGAATAAAGAAACGTAAAGCCAGCAATACATTGAAGCTGTTAGGGAACAGTATTTTTGTAGCTTTTAATATGAATTAGTTTATATAGAAAGACGCTGTGATTTGATGGGTCTATTATGGTAAATAGATTGAGATCTATTACACTCTAACCTGTGTAACTCCCTACAAGGCACAATCTGTAGTAAATCTACAAGCTCAATGCGTCTCATCACGACAAATTGAGCTTCTATAAATTTGTTTCGATTTCTTTGTTATTGTTAAATATGGCTGATGTGGTTAATGATATATAGCCTGTTTGAGTAAAATACATTGTGTTTTCATCAGGAAAATGACAGTAGCAATGGTAGAAAAAAAAAGAAAAAAACTACATAGTGGACTTTTCCTCATGAAGGTCTACTATAACTTGGAAAAAATGTAAATCATGTTTGAGGCTCAAACTATTGCCAAGCGTTTAAGAGCTTTAGTTGAAGGACTAACACAAGGGATGGATTGTGTAGCGGCGTTGCTGAACGCACAAATCAACTCTTTGTAAATGTACAGTTATGATGCGTGTTTTTTGGTTGTTAGAATTGTTTGTCACTTAAAACTCTGCATTCCTGCAAAATTCTATGTTCTGTAAAAGCCACAATCTGTAATTTGTTTATGCCCTATACACGAGATTCAAAACCGGATCTCCTGTAATGAGAGTCCAAATGTATACCGCTCACGGCAAGAGGGCTACGAATGGGGTTATGAGCCTCAGACGCAACTAAATTGTCCAACCCGACACCAGGGTCTAAATGTTTAACTAACAGATGTTTTAGTTATATTGTATTAACATACTCTACCACGCAAGATTGGTTCAAATAATGTTTTCTTCATGTGATGAACATAAACGGATTGCAGCTTTTACTCCTTGTGGCCCAAGATATTTTCATGACATAAAAAATGTATAAATAATATTCATGAAAACTCAAATCGTTGGATCTCAAATCGAAGGTCTGCCACAAAAAATGACAACAGATATTTTGAGGGCGTATCCAGGAATGATGTATTACTGTAGTGTACGTCAAGAAGACAAAGGTGTCTATAATCACCTTTGTGTTGATTGATCCAAGTGCCAAATATGGTTGATCCAATTATTATCTGTGTATGAGGGGGAAAAGAGGCAGACCAAGTACAGAGCCCTGGGGGACGCCAGTAGGGTTTATGTGGTTAAAGCTGTAGCTTTCCTCTTCTACTCTGGATTTGAACCCGGTTTTCCTGCAGCGCCACTGCTGACATTTTTACCATTACAGTGATAGAACCTGCCTGCTTGCCCAGGGGATGAATTCAATCTTTACCATCAACTCAAAAATACGACCACTCCAGTTGCATATCGTCGTTGTCGGGTGGAAACCTTGTATGTCCAAAACGGTTTGCTTTTATAATTTAAAAGAATTTACTAAACTAGTGAAAACAGCTGATCTACAAGCACACAACGTGCTTGTAGATCTGCTGTTTTCACTACTTTTGTGCGACAGCCTTGTCTGATGAAGCAGGGCTTTACTTGGCGAAAAAACGTGAAACTTGAAGATACAAGGTTTCTGCCCGACAGTGACGATATGTTATATTGTATCAACAATATAACACAAAATAAAATTTGATTCCTAAAAGAAAGGTTATTCGTGGGTTGCATTTGTAGTCCTACACCAGCCATTTTGAGGACCAACACAGGTGTCTTGTTGGTCCTCAATATGGCCGGTATAGGACTACAAATGCAACCCATTTATATTAGACATACATGAGTTGTTATATATTGTTAAGAGGTTTCTTTATTTATAGCGGACAGTGGAGATGGACAGGGAATTGGGAGAGAGAGATGGTTAGAAAACATGCAGTAAAGATTGTCGGGGGCCAGGACTCGAACCTCAGGTTACTTTAGAGCCGGACCGCTAAGCCACGATCCTGAACATGGGCTCTTAGTTGAATAATTCCCCCCAGTCTAATATTTGGCCCAATCCTTTTCTTCCCTCTACACTAAATCTCTTCGGAGAGCTGTTTTACAAGCTTTGCTTTGGCGTAAGTAGTTAACAGTTTCTCCTTTAGAAAGTCAAAATCAATGTGTTTTTCTTTTTTAATACCATTCTGTAGATTTGTTTTTGTATTGCTTTGTTTTCATATTAAGCATCAAAATGCAAATGTACATTGCTTTATAATGTGGCACTTTTTGTATCAATATGTCTCCTATATTCACAATGAAAATATATATTATTTAATATAGAACAATATATAGAATTTACAAGGAAGGACAAAGGAAAATATGTATTCCTGTGCAAGCAGACGTGACTGTGGTGAGTGTGGTCACATGAATTAGAATTATACACTTACAGTATGCCTCTAAATAAGCTCTTGCCTGTTGGCCCAATCTCTGTGACATATCTACTGTATGTTTCAACAGTAATCCTGTACATTCTATATGTTCCACTGTTACTCGTTTCCAAAAGACAGGAAAACGTGGTACTCTGTGTATGTGCATGAATGTTTGTGATTGCTATTGTTATTGTGTTGCTATTGTTATTGCATTTGGATTATATGTATTATGACACGAAAAGATTATTATTACATTCACGTTCATGTAGTCACCATTTAAGGTATACTGAAAGTACTGTAAACTGTTATCTTAAAATGCTGAAGTCAAAAGAATATGTATAAAGAAATTGATTGGTTTAATGTTTTACTAACAGCGTCTTGAATTGGGCTAGAATAATGCTAAATTTGGGAGCTGAATTTTCAATGCCTTTCATACATGAATCATTTTCAGTTTTTTTTAAAGATTACGATTCTACAGTTTTGGATGAATAGCTATCATCAGTTCCTGTATTGTGTCTCACATGTGAATATTTCCATTAAACAATGTTAAACATCTTTACTCTGTCCAGTGCATTGTTTTCTATGAGTCTATGGCAGGGGGTCCGGGACCCCTAGGGGGTCCCCAGAGTTACCACAGGGGGAAATCTGAGGCCATGGTTCTCAGCAGGAAACCGATGGATTGTGCAGTCCAAGTAGGGAATGAGGCTTTACTCCAGGTGAAGGAGTTTAAGTATCTCGCGGTCTTGTTCACGAATGAGAGAAAGGGGAAGACGGAGAAGGAGATCAGCCGGAGAATCGGAGCAGCAGGAACGGTTTTGCAGTCGCTAAATCGCACTGTGGTGAAGAAAAAAGAGTTGAGCCGGAAGGCAAAGCTCTCTGTCTACCGAGCAATTTTCGTTCCTACTCTCACCTATGGTCATGACCAAAAGTATAAGGTCGCGGGTTTTTTTTCCGAAATGGGTTTCCTCAGACGGGTGGCTGGTATCTCCCTTAGAGATAGGGTGGGAAGTTCAGTCACCCGAGAGAGACTTGGAGTAGAACTGCTGCTCCTACACTTGGAAAGGAGTCAGCTTAGATGGTTCGGGCATCTAGTACGGATGCCCCCCGAGCGCCTTCCTAGGAAGGTCCTCGATGCACGTCCCACTGGGAGGAGACCCCGTGGAAGACCAAAGACCAGATGGAGGGATTATATCTCCAAACTGGCTTGGGAACGCCTTGGTATAATCCCTGAGGGAGTGGAGGAAGTTGCTCGGGATAAGGAAATCTGGAGGTCTCAGTTGGAACTGTTACCCCCGCGACCCGATTCCGGATAAGCGGTTGAAGATGGATGGATGGATGGATGGGCCTCCAAATCTTTGTGATGGGATAATTATTTTAAATTAACAGCTTTAACCCTCATATCCCTATTTTGAGGAGAACTTTTGACAAAAATAGCAGATCTACAAGCTCTCAACGCCTCGCGCTGCGAGGGGCTGAAAGCTTGTAGATCGGCTATTTTTGGCAAATAAGTTTGGTGTAGAGGTTTAAAAAAGAGCAGGTCAAATTGACTAAGTATCAACGATTTAAGTGGTTAAATGTCTGAAAAAACACATTAACACGAATCCAACTTAGACTGATGACCCAACATAGACTCATGACAGTGCTGTCAAACAAGTCTATGAATCTATCTATGAAATCTATGAAAATCTTCAACACAATTTTATACAATATATGAGGTCCCTGCTTCATCTCTTTCTCAGCTAAGGGGTCCTTGGCCTGAAAACGTTGAAGAACCCTGCTCTATGGTATAATGTTATACTTGGCCATCATTCCCAGTCTTGGAATAATAATGGCCTAATAGACTACAAAGACAAATTGTTACGTATTATACTGTCCAATGACATTTTTGCTTCAGCAATACTTAGACCCTATTATTTTAACACATTGTAGGAGAGAAACAATTAGCAGCCAGGTCTATGCAAACAAGCCCAGAATAAGAGAATACGTCAAACTCTATTTTTTTTTCTTCTTTTTTCATACCTTCAAAATTGGTATGAAAAGTCACCTTCAGACAGCAGCTACCCGTGACTTGTAAATAGACTAAGCCCCCATGCTCCCCCCCCCTTTTTCTTTGTATTCTGCCTTTTGTATTTGATGTTATGCTTTTGAAACTGATATTATCCTAGATAAAGTACTATGTTCTATCCGTCTGTCTTTCAATGTTATATGAGATACTTAAAGTGTGGTTCCTGTGGAAATAAGCCTCGGCTTTCTAGGATCTCCTTTTAGTTGACCTTGTACCAGTGATTTGTACTGTCATGAAACTGTACTTTTTTCTATTGCAAACTTCTAATAAATTCTTCAATCAATCAAAAGGACCCCAAAATCGGGTTGCCCCCCCCCCACCTTACAAAAATAGAAATCTCCTGGATTCTGACAGTCCAATGTTGGCATACTACGCATGTATCACAGATATATTTACATATAGGCCTATATTTTGTTTTCAATACATTTTGATTGGTGGAATAATTTATTTGAAGTTTGCAAATAGGAAAAAGTACAGTTTCATGGCAGTACAAATCACTGGTACAAGGTACAGGAACCACTTTAAGTAGCCTATCTCATATAACATTGAAAGACAGACGGATAGAACACAGTAGTCTACTTTGCGTAGTATAACCTCAATAATAAAATCAGAAAATTAAGAATAAAAGGTAAAGGATAATATACAAAAAAAGAAGAAGAAGCAGTGTGCTGCTGATAAATAAATCAATACATTTGCAGATAATAATAGCCTAATAATAATGATTTATTTGATCATTGGGGCTGCACAGTGGTGGTAATATGTCTGTGTGTGTCATGTAATTTCTTGTTTTGATGTTTATGCGACGGCCTGTGAGTGCACGTGAAGAGAGAGAGAGAGAGAGAGAGAGAGAGAGAGAGAGAGAGAGAGAGAGAGAGAGAGAGAGAGAGAGAGAGGCTCATTTGCGCGAGTCTCACACTCATTGCGTGAGAGTTGGCAGCTCTGCATGCGACGTCGTACGGACGTCGTTTCAAAGTCTTTCTCCAACGCAGCTCAGGGACGAGCTCACCCAGGGTTGACTGGGACGTTGTATCAACGTTGTATGAACGTCTTCTCGCGGACGTCCTATTTTGACGTTTAGGGAGGGTCAGCCTTGTCCGTCGTATGGACGTCGTTTCAAAGTCTTTCTGCAACGCAGCTCAGGCGCAGCAGCACTCAGGGTTTGACTGGGACGTCGTATGGACGTCGTATGAACGTCCGTTGGTTGTGAACTTGTGTGCCCCCTAGTGGGCAGAGAGGTCTGTTGAAAAGGCTTTAACCTGCAATGTTGAATTAAGGCTATTTGATTCAAAATAGTTTTAGATGGATTTTCCCAAACTGTTGCCCAAGTAACTCATTAACACCAGGTATTCTAGATGTGATGCCAAAAAAATAAGGTGGACCTAATTACAGCCTACAGGTGACGACAAAATCCAGCCCTGATGATAAAATCAGTTATAGCCTACAGCAATTATAAAGAACCTATTTGATTTTGTATCTTATCTGTTTACAGTATAATCGTACCCTGACTGAGCTGGCAGTGTGTGCCCATGAGAGCAGTATGATTTAATGGTGATTGTTTTGCCAACTAGGCTACCCAAGTGAAATGCAATACTGGTTTAGTAAGCTTAAGCTACATCGATTTAGTGAGATATTTTATTCTGAGGTGTAGGCATATATGCCAGTGGTTCTCAAAGTGGGATGCGGGGACCCTGGCCTATAGGGGTTCCCCAGCAACATTTTTGTTAATACAGTATCGCCACAATCAACTTAACCAGTATATTTTATATCCTACGTGACGCACATTTTAATATAGGATAGCCTTTTTAGTTGCGTTAGTTTTGTTAGAAGCGCTGTAGTAAAATAGCCTACCGGTATATCATTTTTCCCAAAAAATAAACAATCTTTCAGAAATATAAAAAAAAACCGACTGAAAATAGCCATGCATGCACGCTCACAAGCAAGAACAAGCTGTGGGCTTAGAGATCGGCTATTCTCGCTGTTTTTGAACTAAGGCTGAAGTCGTAGTAGTAGTGTATTTTTGTAAGTATATATTTATCTTTAAATATAGTGGAGTGAAAGGCATACTCATAAAATACACTTTATGTACCAGGGCATACAAGCGGTGCGGGGAGCAGGGCAAGCCTTTCTTTGTGGTTGAGCGCGAGCGAGCAAGATTTAAAATGGATAACGGATCTGAACGGCAGTGGAGCGATGATTTTCCTCCGCTCCTTGGAGCGCCGACCCTCCTCCGCTCCAAGCCGATCCTGTTGGGGCCGCTTGAACCTCGCACAGACACCTGCACTGAAGAGTGCACAAGGCACCTCTGAGAGCACAGCAGTCAAAGAATTTGCAGTGCATGGCCCTCATCCTTCCTTGGTCAATATTTCTCTGTCATCCACTCAAAATGTTTATAAATACTGTGTCAGTTAAGTTTCATCACCAAAAAAGTAAACTTGGCGTCTAAAGATGGCCGTTGTAACATAGGTCATAGGATAGTGTCCATCAAGCCGAGGCTCGTGGCTCATGCAGGCAGTAGGCTCTTTGTGTTGGGATTGGGACCGCTCGTGCTGTGGCAAAGGAGAGACACGCAGCGCACATAGGCCTACTTTTATTTATTTTTATGTTTTGCGCAAATCAGGTTGAGGAGCGGAGTGGCGCGGTGGCCGACCAGAGCGATTAGCGAGCGGGAGGCAGCATTTCTACTCACTCCGCTCATATGCCCTGTTATGTACAGCAACAGCACCCAAGTAAATGAACATCCAGACTGTCTATCACTGAATACGGCTGGAATACAACCGACGATGAGACAAATTCACACGTACATTATTCTGCACAGTCCCTCATAATAAAGTTTAATAGTACACATGATAAGTTCCATCAGAGATAAACAGGGGAAACGATACACTTACAAACTAGACATCAACATTTATTTCCGGTACTACAAAGCTGTACCTTTAGGAAATTAATTAAAAAGTGTTGTAAGTGATATGTTTTGGTTAAAACAAAAGATTTTTGTTCAAATGTCAGCGCTCTATTGTGAAAGGTAAAATGGTAAATGGTGCATTTATAAAGGCGCTTTACATAGATTGTGCATTACATTCACACTCATTCATACACCGATGGCAGAGGACACCATGCAAGGCGCCAACCTGCTCACCGGGAGCAACCAGGGGTTCAGTGTCTTGCTCAAGGACTCTTCGACACCAACACTGGGGGGAGCCCGGGATCGAACTGGGAACCCTTCGTGTTTTAAGATGCCAAGACGGCAACTCAACCCCTGAGCCACTCTATAACCCGATAGAATTCATTGCTGCGGTGTGTTTATTCGGTAAGAGAGGTCTCCTCCCCTATCTCTTCAGCTCAGCAGTGACCAGCAAATGGCGTACGCTTTCAGGTCGTGATACAGATTTGATCCAATCGGGAGAGAGAACTCATACCAGATACAGGAAGTGATGAAACAAGCAAATGTGCAGGGAAAAAAGTTAACCCAACCTGAAAATGTATTTTCTGTTTACTGACGAGCTGGTGAAACATGGATACCCCTGTTAGTAACTGAAAAACACAACTCTGTAATAAGTATTAGAACATAGCTATTTAACGCTTATGATAACAAAACATATCACTTACACCCCTTTTGTTATGTGTCATAACTTATATTTACATCTTCCATTTGGTGGGTATATATTCAATACACATACAAAGACCCACCGTGAACGCAAAGTCGGTGCCTGTTAGGGCTGTCACAATTATTACATAATCGTCTAATCGTCATTATTTGACATAATCGCAAATATTTTGTCATAATCGTGAATGTTGAAAAATGTTCATACATTGACAAACATTTTCAGAAATAGTGGAAATAGCCGATCTACAAGCTCACAACGCGTCGCATCGCGACGCGTTGTGAGCTTGTAGATCGGCTATTTCCACTATCAATGTTATTTTTTAAGTAGAAAGTTGATAAATATGTCAGTAATTTCTTTGTATATTTAAGTTATGTGTCATATCTGTCATGTGCAACTTCAAAGCCTAAAAGCCAAACAGAAATGTAATTGTTAACGACAAATACACAATTAAATTGTTAATCGCAATTATTTGAGTGACAATTAATCGTCATGTAAAATGTCATATCGTGACAGCCCTAGTGCCTGTGCTCTAGCTACCCACTGATGGGTAAAGAGGGATGGGAATTGAACACCGGGATCATTTCTCATTTCTACAGTGTCGTACGAAAAATTGTCACATGCTGAGAATTTAGCATCGCGATTTATTTGAGCATGTTCAAATAAGCCCTTGGCGATATGATCGAAAACATACACCACAATATTTTTCAAACGATAGTTCACGCCCCAAAACCTTCTATCGAGACTTGAATTCATGAATATGTTTTTGTCCCATTCCTATGTCAAAAGTTTGAGGGAACTCTTTGTTTGTATATACATGTATGTAACAAATAAGGCTCTTTGTGTCTCCATTGGGAACAAAGCAGGCTATTTGTGTCTCCATAGGGAACCAAGGCTGCTCATCACATTATTGGAAAAATAAATTAGGGCTAAATAATTGTTAGTTAGGAACCAAATCGACTTTTGCAGTTCTGTAACTCTGAGAGCATACAAATGGAACCATAGGACCCTCTCAGGTTCCATTTGTACACTCTCAAAGTTAAATCTAACAATCAAGATGTCATACTAAATGGGGGTCCTCCTATTCATGTCGAACTGGGGGTCCTTGAAGTGAAAAGGGTTGTGAAAAACTGTCTGTGTTCAGGAGGGAAGCCGGGTGGGGAGGGCATTTTTTGTTGCTGCACCAGTGACACGTTTATATTGTTTCTGATTAATATTCAATTAAATTAAATTCCCCTGCTATTTCTTTGTTTGATCACTTCCATTTTCACTTGTTCCTGTATCCTGCATGAGTTCTTTCTTTCTGATTGGATAAATCCTGACTTAAAAAATGTATTTTCTGTTTACTAAAAAAGTGAAGAGACAGGGAGACCACGGTTACAGAACAGTCTACTGCAATAATTACTAAAGTACAAAAAGTGTAATAATTAGCTGCTAAAATATATATATATTATATGTATTGTTTTAAATACCGGTATCTTAAAAATCAATTTTGGTATGATGTTGAGCGTATACAGTACATCAACCATGACCTTTAATCATTGTTTACTTTCATACAGAAAAGATAATAAATAATAAATAAATACAGTACTTTCTAGTTTTTGTCTGAGAAATGTGTAAAATAATTGAGAAAAAAACAGAGAGAACGGTGTATCCAAGCCATAATTGAGAATCGTATTGAATTGTGAGTTCACATAGAACCTACAGTCTGTAGTATCAATACATTCTAAAAGGTGCTGCACACCCATTTATTTTGTTAAAATAAAAGTTAAATAGTATATTCTGAGTAACCTAATGGTATAGAGTGTTTGTTCAGTAACAGTAACATAGAGCTTCAACATAAGAAAATACCCTTTGTTTTAACCAAAAAAAATATCATGAACAGCACCTTTAATTTCGTGTCAATTCCCATCCCTCAATCTGGTCAAAGCTAGGGTTGGGATGTTTAGGATTTTTTTTACCATTCTGGTTCTGGTTAACGATTCCCTCTTAACCGGTTCCTTAACGGTTCCCTTTAACGTTGTCTATATTTGTACAAAATGGCCCCTTATATGTCTGTAACTGTGAGAGTGTAGGGTCCATTTGGTTCCATTTGAACACTCTCAAATGGAACTCTTCAGGGCTCTTTTGTGTTTCCGGTAACATTATTGTCCACTCATTTTGGAAGTCCGTGGCAAATATTTTTGGCAAACATGTCCACCACAATCCTCCAGGTTTCCCAGATCCCATTCCCAAACCCTAGCCAAAGCATTCCGGGCCCATATTCGAGCCAACACAACAACATCAGAAACGTAGAACTGGAAGAACGTTTTTTCAATCAAAACGTGCAAACACGGTGGCTAGCGTCACTGAAACGTCCCTGGAAGCTGCTGCTTGTCGCCCTCGTGCGAGCTGACATGCCGCCGCAGGTGGTTGGCCGAGATGAAGGTCTTGCCGCAGTGCGGGCACTTGAACTGCTTGCAGCCCGTGTGCACGCTCATGTGCACCTAGATAGACAGACAGACAGACAGACAGACAGACGTACGTTATTAATCCCGAAGGAAATTCGTTTCGTTCGACAGCTCCAATGCAGTACATTCACACAACTTATTAATAAAAAGAGCATGATGAACATATAAAAACAATGCAAGTATAGGAAGTCAATAATTAAAAGGAGAAAAATAAAACAAAAGGTTCAAGAAGGACACAGCTAAAACTAAAACTATTATATATTATATTATATTATATATTATATAAAAAAAAGGATTTAACCCATTCAGGCCTAGAATTATTGAACGCTTTAACCAGTGAAAAATAGCAGATATACAAGCTCACAGCGCGGCACCGAGTGCCGCGCTGTGAGCTTGTAGATCTGCTATTTTTGAAAAAGTCGTGAAAATATGTGCAAATCTTTGAATGTATGTCTTTTCAAAGCGAACGTTTGTAACTCAAATTTTGCTTCTGGGTGGTCCCTGGAACTAGATATTTTGAGATGGGGGTCCGTGGCCAAATAAATATCATTTTGGGGGTCCTTCACATGAAAAGGTTTGAGCACCACTGACATAGTAGTCTCTCAAGAACAGACTAACTGAGCTCCAGTTAAGTGAAAAGGACCTTTTCTTTGACGATGGCTGGCCAGATTGCTGACAGTTTTTCCAAAAATCTTAGAAGGATTCAAAAGACAATTATAGGATCGGGTCAAAATTCTAATTTTCACGATTTAAAAAAAATAGCAGATCTACAAGCTCGCAGCCGCGCTGTGAGCTTGTATATCTGCTATTTTTTTATATGTAAAGCATAAAATATTGAGTCATAATGTGTTCAGGCCTAAATGGGTTAATGGCCCTTGGGATGAAGGAGTTCCCATATCGGTCTGTATTACATGATAGGGATTTAATTTACCTTGAGCGAGCCCGACTGCGCGAAGCGCTTGCCGCAGTGCAGGCAGCCGTAGCGCTTCTCGCCGGTGTGAACGCTCTGGTGGCGCTTCAGGTTGCTGGAGTCGGAGAAGCGCTTGCCGCACAGCGCGCAGACAAAGGGCTTCTCCCCGGTGTGCACGCGCATGTGCGTCCGGAGGTTCTTCAGGCACGCCAGCGTCTTCCCGCAGAAGCTGCAGACGAACGTCCTGTTGCCGCCGCCCGCCGAGTCCGAGGAGGAGTCTCCGCCGCCGCGGCCGTAGCCGCCCGCCGCCAGGCCGTTGGCGAAGTCGACGTCCTGGGGCGGCGAGGCCCAGTCCTCCCCGCCGCCTCGCAGTACGAAGGGGTTGGACACCACGGTCGGCAGGTCTTTCCGAGACTGAGGTTCCGACGACGACTGCGTCCCGTTCCCCTGGGGGCGCTCGGCCACGCCGCGGGTCACCTCGCCGAGGACGTACGGGAAGCCGGTCCCTGTGTTCGGAAAGGCAGGGTTAATATAGTTAACTTAAAGGAGCTATAGTCGACTTTTTGTCAGGCTGACACTTTGTTTACATTCTAGTCCAGTGGTTCTCAACCTTTTTACACCAAGTACCGCCTCAGAAAATATCTCTTTCTCCAAGTACCACCATAACAACTGATGTTAAAATACAGGTTCGTAGACCTATCCCATCCTGTTCAGCTATGCACAATTAACACAGGAGGCCAATTTATTCCTTGTTTTTGTTGCATCCCTAAGCCAATAATTTGATGACCAGGACATCGGCCAGATTTAGCTACTACATTTGTGAACTTCTCGGATGATTGACTAAACGGATGATATTTCTAATGTGACCAATTCTCAAATCCTAATAACGTCTAGGTGTGCTGACATGCTCAATTCAGCTTATTTCAACCAATTGCTTGTCAGAAGAACTACCTGTAGTATAATATACATATTTCACTCAACTTATGACTTTTTTTCTTATTTTTGGGAAACTCCTGAGTACCACCAGAGGGGGGCCCATGTACCACCAGTGGTACACGTACCACAGTTTGAGAACCACTGTTCTAGTCTATTCTTTGATAGTGTTAGACTAGGATGTAAACAAAGTGTCAGCCTGACAATGGCCAAAATGATTATTTTATCATTATTTTACGTTTTTGTGGTCATTTTTGAATAGAAACACATATATGAAGCTTATTTTTTTATAAAATCGAAACATTATTTTTATTTTAGCATCCCTTTTTCAAGACAAAAGTAGACTAGCTCCTTTAAACAAACTAGACCAGGTCACCTGGTCGTGCCAGACCCGCAATGAAAACTAGTATGGCACTGAACTAACACATGAACACACAGGATTTTATAGTCTCAGCAACAAAGCGTAGTGAGCTTGTAGATCGGCTGTTTTCACTAGTATGGCACTGAACTAACACATGAACACACAGGATTGTATAGGCTGAGCAGCTGGAAATGTTTGTGAGCTTGTAGATGGGCTGAGGAATTTATAGTGTCAGCAGCTCGTCAGCCAACTCAACTCAGCTGGTCCTGTACAGGTGACGGCACTCAAGGCAATCAGCCCAGCAAGGGAAGGGAGGGGCAGATGAGCAGGCACACTGAGAAAAAAAGGGACAGGCACACTGAGGAAAAGAGGGACCGACCGACAGACCGACCGACAAAGCCTTATGTAGGCCGACCCCCTGGGTCTGGCAACAAAATAACTATGACTAGAGGGGGGAGATTTCAATGTTATGACCACCTCTTCCTGCCCTGTGGTTTTAAACACTGTGTTGATCATTTTCTTTTAACACTTGTGATGCCACAAACGTCCAGGAATGTGATAAGGATGACCACGGTGCAAAGTCTGCAAACTAACCAAGACTAACTATAATCAAGTCCTTAATTTTAGTCTTTGTGAATATCCACTATTTTCCTTCCAAAATAAGGTAGTGAAAAGAGCAGATCTATGAGCCTAGAACACGTCGCGAAGCACAGCATAGTAAGCTTGTAGATCTGCTATTTTCTTAATTATTTTGGGGAAAATGTCGTGTGTCATGAAACAATGAAACGCTGAAACTAACACTAAAACAAACTAAACTAAGACTAACTTCTAAAAAACTAGGCCCTCACACAAAAACATGCAGTAGTCCAGGTTTCTATACTACCTCCCCCTAGCCAGCCGGGTGCTCCCCAATGTCCCCTGGCGCGGCAGGGGGAGAGCGGAAACCAGGACTACAGGTTAGGTAGGTTCTATCATTTTTGTTCCTTTACATATCTACTGCATAGTACTGTGTTCTATTCGTCTGTCATTCAATGTTATATGAGATACTTTAATGGTTTCCTGTGGAAATAAGCTCAGTCTTTTCATGGATCTCCTTTTAGTAGACCTTGAACCAGTGAACTGTACCGTCATGAAACTGTACCTTTTCCTATGCAAACTTCTAATAAAGTCTTCAATCAATCAATCAAACCGGGTGAGAAAAATGGGTTGCAAAAAACGTGGGATAAAAAACATTTAAAAAAAAAAAACTTCTAAAAAACTAACTAAACTAGCAAAGCCAAATCAAAACGGGGGGAAAAAATAAACTACAGAGACATTTAAAACTACAACAACCTTGGTCGGAGGCAGAGGGAACGCCGGCGGCATTGATGGAGTAGGAGCAGCCGGGGTCGTCCGCCGCCGAGGGGTTCTGGGCGTTCCGGGCGATGGGAGGAGCTTCGTACATCATGCAGTCGAAGTCGGAGGGTTCGGCCAGCGCTGGAACGGCCCCGCTGCCGCCGCAGCTGCTGATGGAGTGGTTGAGGTTTTTACCCAGAGGCTGCGGGGGGGTGGGGCTGGTGCCGCTCCCCCACAAACACGCCCTGCCGCCGCCGGCGCCATCCTCATGATCTTCTGTCACTTCCTGTTTGGTGGTCACTGGGGGCGGGGCTTCGGGGTCGCCCCCCAGACGCCCGTCTGCGGTGGCGCGGTGGAAGTCTTCTGAGGAACGGGGGGAAAAGAAAAGAAAATGTTGCACTGATGTCTGGAGTCAACATTAAAAGTAGTCAGAGTTATGTACAGTTTATATCAGTATTTCTCAAACTTTCACATTTCAAGGTCTCCCCTTGGCTTCTGCTTTGGCAATGTAAATGTATGTTCTCTCATGCCAATAAAGCCCTTTGAATTGAATTGTGTAAGAAACGTACTGTCTTGCTTGGTGTCGGTCCAGACCTGTTCATCAGCCTTCTCCACCTTAATGACCGGAGTCTTAACCTTCACCAGCTCACCTGCTGTAGACTGACACACACACACACACACACACACACACACACACACACACACACACACACACACACACACACACACACACACACACACACACACACACACACACACACACACACACACACACACACACACACACACACACACACACACAGAGAGAGACAGACAACTTGAAATATAAAATATTGTAAAGAATAAGCAGGCCTTCTGGTTCTGGATATATCCATCTTTGACTTAGTCCGGGGCCTTATGTAGATAAAATGGCAATTTCGTGCTAATCAGTCTAAAAGTGCCACGTTTTGCCCAGATGTAGCCCAGGGCATGCTCTAATGATTTAGCTAGGGCGCCCAAGCCGGCGACATTCGGGGTATCCAATATGGCCACCACCTATAAAGGGTTTTGGCCTTATCTTTTGAATCATATGAGCTACAAATTAAAATTTGGCCTCTATTTCAAGTTTATTGACCATTGCAAACATGTTGGAATACTTAGTACTTAGTATTATAACCTAACTTGTAACACTTTTTTGCAAACTTGGTGTCTATTTCGTTTTTGACCATTTGACACACATTGTAATGCTCAGATTTATGATTTCATCTATCTAGTTAGCCTAGACAATCTAGTTAGCCTAACCCTAACACAAATAAAAAAATCCTCCCCCTCCGTGTTTTTGCAAATATCTGTAAATATTTGTTTTATCTTAGTTTGTAAACGATACAATCTATCATTCTTTACACATTATTGCTGTACCCAATTAAATTGTATCCATGAATTGAGCTCAAAGGAAGTGTCTCATAAATAAGCTTGCTTAATGACTAAACCTATATTCTGAAATGTACCAGCCCGGCCAGCCAGCCTCATACTGTGCATTCTCGTTCCTTCCCACAATATATCATACTGTTGGAAGGAGGAATGAGTGGACGCAGTATGAGGGATGGCCCGCCAGGCTAGTAATGTACTGCCATGTACTTTTTGTATGCAAACTGTTAATAAACTACCCAACCAATCAATGTTTTTGGCATCTCCAAATTTAATCAAGACAAATGCCTCAACTTCAAGTTCACTTTAACCCATTTAAAACGGGTACACATTTTGTGTTTCATTATTTTATGCTTTAACTATTGGAAAATAGCAGATATACAAGCTCACAGCGCGGAACCGAGTGCCACGCTGCGAGCTTGTAGATCTGCTATTTTTGAAAAAAAGTGAAAATTTGAATTTTGACCCAATTCTATAAGTGTCTTTTGAATCCTTCTAAGGTTTTTTGAAAAACCCGTGTTTCTATGTCAGCAATCTGGCCAGCCATCATCAAAGAAAAGGTCCTTTTCACTTAACTGGAGCTCAGTTAGTCTGTTCTTGAGAGACTACTGTCAGTGGTTCTCAAACCTTTTCATGTGAAGGACCCCAAAATGATATTTATTTGGCCACAGACCCCCATCTCAAAATATCTAGTTCCAGGGACCACCCAGAAGCAAAATTTGAGTTACAAACATTCGCTTTGAAAATACATATATTCAAAGATTTGCACACATTTTCACGACTTTTTCAAAAATAGCAGATCTACAAGCTCGCAGCGCGGCACTCGGTGCCGCGCTGTGAGCTTGTATATCTGCTATTTTTCACTGGTTAAAGCAGTCAATAATTCTAGGCCTAAATGGGTTAAGTATAAAAGAGTGGGTGAACATTGTGGGTAAACATTTTGTATTGTAAACATTTGTACATTAATACATTGTGTAAAGACTTATGAACTACCCAGAGACAGTGTTTCTGTATCTTGTGAACAATATATTTCTAGTCTGGCAAGAACTCTTGTAATTGGTGATTGTGTGTTATTTTTTTACCGCAGTGCGTTAATGTTACTATAAATCAATCAAGCCACCTGACATCTTGCCAACACAACACTTTATACCAAGGGTCTTCAACAGGGGGTCCAGGACCCCTAGGGGGTCCTCAGAGTTACTACAGGGGGTCCACCAAATCTTTGAGTGATAGAAACTTTTTTCTTCTTTTTTAGATTAACCATTTGTCCATATTCTAATCTAGATTTAGCCAAAAATAGCCGATCTACAAGCTCACAACGACTCGCAGCGCGAGGCGTTGTGAGCTTGTAGATCGCCTATTTTCGGCCAAGAGGTTTGATGTAGAGGGGGAAAAGAGCAGACTAAGTACAGAGTGAAAGGTTAAGTTTATTAAGTATTGACAGTTCAAGTTGTTAAATATCTGAAAACACAAATTGACATGAATCCAAAATACACTGATGATTGTGCTGTCAAACAACAAAACTATGGAATCTCTATGAAGGTTGTGGGGGTCCCTGCTTCATCGCTCTCTCAACGAAGGGGTCCTTGGCCTGAAAGCGTTGAAGACCCCTGCTTTATACTATTCCCACAGGGGTGGGGACATGGGTGGAGATTCCTTCGTGTTAACGTCAGGGTGCTTCCTTCTCAGGTGTGTCCTTAAGTTGCGTCTGTCAAGAGAAAGCCCACAGTGGTCACACATGACCTTGACCTTCTGCTTCAGCTTCTTTCGCACACGAGCATGGGTCGGAGGCACGAGTGGAGGAGCAGCCACGGTGAGAGACGTGGGTGGAGATTCCTTTGCGTTGAATGGGTGCCTCCTTGTTAGGTGTGCCCTTAAGTTGCGTCTATCAAGACAAAGTCCACAGAGGTCACACTCCACAGGCTGCTTCTTCTTCTTTTGCACACGAGGCACGGGTGGAGCTGAAGCCGCGGTGGGAGCACGGGGTGGAGACATGGGTGGAGATTCCATCGTGTTGTCAGGGTGCCTCCTTGTCAGGTGTGCCCTTAAGTTGCGTCTGTTAAGGGAAAGTCCACAAAGGTCACACGTGACCAACTGCTTCTTTCTAACACGAGCGTCGGTCGGAGGCACGGGTGGAGCAGGAGCCACGTTGGGATCATGAGGTGGAGGCACGGGTGGAGGTGTAGTCACGCTGGGATCATGGGGTGGAGACAATGGTGGAGCTGCAGCCACGTTGGCTTGGGAATGGGTGATATGCTGCAGACACAAACGTATCAAAATAGAAAGACAGTCAATCATTACATGGTGGCTCAACTAACATCAGAAGGAGAAGACACTTTATTAAACCCACTGGTTCAAAAACACACACAAAGAAAAAAAAAAAAAACATTTCTCTCACTCACACACACATGCGCGCGCACACACACACCCTTTACAAAAAACAGCAGTGATGGACTGTAACTATGTATATATAGTAGGCTATTGTGATAAACTGAAGGATTAAGTGTTTCTTTTCATGCATGATTTTGACAGGACAGCAATGCTATACATATGATATGATGCATTACTGTAGATTAAATTATACAACAGTATATCAAGTAGTTACAATGAGCTAAAATTACAACATACAGATCAATCTCAGAAAATTTGAATATTTTGTAAAAGTAAATATTCTTGACACATTAATATATTTCTTGAAACTTTCATATATTCTAGATACATTGCACAAGCACATTCAGTGAATTATTCTAACTTTTTTTTTCTTCAAATTTAGATTTTTTTACGGCATACAGCTCATGAATATCAAAAATCCATATTTCAAAATATTACAATATTACATGAGACCATTCAAAACAAGGATTTATAATAGAGAAATGTCAACCTTCTGAAGTGAGAGTTGCTTGAAGTCCAGTGGGAAGTTTCCGAAGTCAGTTATGATTTGGGGTGCTAAAAAGCAACTTTGATTTTCTTGCCTTAAAAATTGCCATAAATAATGTATGGTTCCTGTCGCTAGTTTAAAGTCTCGTTTCAATCACCATGATATGCATTTTGTGAAAATATATTCCTATTAATTTTATAATTGATGTTAAAGCAGGGTGTGCTATAGGAGGGGTGTGGCTATCTTGTGATGATTCTGATCCAATGCTTCTTCTTTGTGTGCTTTATTTTCGGCAAGCTCAAGACAATGTATCCAAGTATCCCTGCGGTTGCAGGTGACCGTTGGCAGCCAATAGCATTCCCTGGGTTCCATTAATACAATGATGGCAACACCCATACACCGAGGGCAGAAAAAGCTTAATTTTTCCACAAAAAAAAAGACTTGAGCCCATCTTTCAGGTGCTACTACAGCATGTGCCATTCTCCTCCCGTTGCGGCTGCAAGAAGCCACCACGTAGTGGGCGCTGCAAGTGTTGTAAAGCAGAGTCCTCATTAAGTGGATGTGAAGTTGCCTGCACCAACAAGGTTTCAGACGACAACACAGAACATCCCTACCCACCAGAAAAAAACCCAGACGTGTAAATTATGCACGTAAATATACCACCTAGACTTAATTTTTGTTTTTGTGCAGTATAGAACAGTGTTTCTCAACCACTGTGCCTAGGGACCTTTGGTGTGCCCCTGAGAAGGGTCAAGTGTGCCCCTTGAAACTGCTTGAAAGCCAGTATTGTATTTATCATTTTAAAAATGATTTAAACCAGTGAAAACAGCCGATCTACAAGCACACAACGCCTCGCACCAGATCTGCTGTTTTCACTACTGTTGTGCGACAGCCTTGTATGATGAAGCAGGGCTTTACTTTGCAAAGAAACATACAAATTTGAAACTTGGAGATTTCTTCCCGACAGTGACAATATTTACACCCCCATTATGTTGGTGTGCCCATGGATTCTTGGGACATGAAAAGGGTGCCCATGCAGAAAAAAGGTTGAGAAACACTGGTATAAAGCATTACAATTTGTGTTTATATCTTTCATATAAAAACTCTACTGCCTACAGTATCAAGAGCAATGTGTTTTACTCCATTATTATGTTGTTTCAATAAAGCCATATGTGTGAGATACATAGGTTAAACTTTTTAGGTTGTTCCTACTTCTCTGCAGTCAATCTGGGTGAAAATGTATGTTTAATAGGTTATGTGGGATAGTGGTCATATTGATAATAAGCTAATTAGAGTGCTCTAGATAGATCTAATCATAAATCTGAGCATTGCAATGTGCGTCAAATGCTCAAAAACAAAATAGACACCAAGTTTGCCAAAAGTGTCACAAGTTAGGTTATAAGTATAACACTTATATATAAGCTTCGATCCCCAGCTGGAGTTATACTTCGCAGTGTAGCGGGCCGTGTTTTGAAAATAGCTTACCAACGCAACTGCTATTTTCCGCGCACGGCCCTGTCCTACGACAAAGTATAATATACATTTAGTGACTGTGTGAACGTCATAAAATGAACAGAGAAGACACAAGTCTTTCTACTGCCATGCACTCGTCTCATTGACCAAAACCTGTTCATAGAAGGAATAATGAAGCTAGGTAGAGGGTTCAAGTAGTGAGCACAGACCTTTCTTGGAGCCACATCTTCCACCACAACAACAGTGGACCCCACAACCTCACACCTGGAGGTGGGCACGAGGGCAGTCACCCTGGGCAAGGGCACCTCACCTGAAATTCATTCAGAACACACAACACTAAATAATAGCACACTGATCACACTGTAATAATACATTTCCAGATACACAGGGCTGTGATTTTCCCATCAGAGTTGAGGCATTACATTTTGTTTGACTCAGTTCCACAGATAAATATTGTGAACTACAAGCTCACAACGCCTCCAGTGCATTACATTTTGTATAACATGGTTCTATTGTGAAACAAGCAGATCTACATGCGAGCATGTAGATCTGCTATTTTCACAATTTCTGCCTCTATATTTGACAGTTTGACAAATGTTGAATTTGTCATTTTTAGAGGTATTAAAAAGTCCTTAAATTGTCACTTTAGAAATGTTCAGACACCCTCTATACACTTAAACGTTATGTTGGTTTGTTTACTCTTGAGTGAGAAAACAAAGTTGCAAATTAGGTTAATCATCTTGGGACCCCCCAAAATAACTTGGAGACCCCACTGTGGGTCTCGATCCACAGTTTGGGAACCCCTGCCCTACCGTACCGTGCGTCCTCCTCAGCTCCCCGGCGGCGGCCAGGTGGGAGGAGGCTCTGGCAGAAGCGCGGCCGCTGGCGAAGCCCCCGCTGCCGTGGTGGTGGTGGTGGTGGCCGTGGGCCTGGCGCAGGGCGGAGGCCCGCGCCACCTTCAGCTCCATGAGGCGCAGCTTCCGCCGCAGCGCCTCGTTCTCCTTCTGGCCGCGGGAGATCTCCACGTGCAGCACGGCGTAGCCGCTGTCCACCAGCTCGCAGATCTCTGCCACCGCCGCGTTGGCCAGCACCTGCAACGTATGGCCACCAGGGGGGCATGGATTAACCCAAGGGTCTCCAACTCGTTTTTCTCCTTTTTTTTATATTAATCATTTGAACCCTATAGCGTCTATATTCTGAGAACTTTTGCCAAAAATAGCAGATCTACAAGCCCACAGCGCCGCACACCGCGAGGCGTTGTGGGCTTGTAGATCTGCTATTTTTGAAGATCTGCTATTTTTGGCAAAGAGCTAGCTTTGGTGTAGGGGGGGAAAAGAGCAGACTAAGTACAGAGTGAAAGGTCAAGTTTATTAAGTATTGACGGTTCAAGTGGTTAAATGGTTAAATTGACATGAATCCAAAATACACTGATGATCGTGCTGTCAAAAAATGAAACTACCCGTATTTTCCGGACTATATGGCGCACTTAAAAGCCTTTAATTTTCTCAAAAAACTACAGTGCGCCTTATAGTCCAGTGCGCCTTATATATGGATCATTCATTGACATTGACATTCCCTTTAGCACAGCTCCATCTGTTGGATGCATAGCGTCTATTATGTGCGCCTTATAGTCCGGTGCGCCTTATTTATGAAAACAGTTCGAAAATAGACCATTCATTGACAGTGCGCCTTATAGTCTGGTGCGCCTTATAGTCCGGAAAATACTGTATATGGAATCTGGGTTGTGGGGGTCCCTGCTTCATCTCCCTCTCAACTAAAGGGTCCTTGGCCTGAAAACATGGAAGACCCCTGGATTAAAACAGGGTTTTTCAAAGTGGGTGCTGTGGCACGCAGGGTGTAAAACGGACATGACTTTGTAAAACGGACATGAGTTGCACTGTACTTGGTGCGTTCTTTTTGAGGCTACACCAAATCTCTATTTGCGAAAAATAGCAGATCTAACAACGTGACAGTTTACTATGAAAACTGGCAGCTCCTGTCCGCCAGTCCGTCCGTCCGTAATGTCTATAGCTGACCTGTTCTGACATCACATTGACTGTCACGCTCTGAGTCTGACATCAATGTTATGTCATACTCGACCAGCTAGGCAGACGATTGCGACCGTAGGGAGCAGTGAGTATCAAAACCTCAGCCTCATGTCACACTCCATACATGGCCGTCCTTGTCCCTTTTATGCCCATATACGGAGATCCCTGATCATCCCTGTCATCAATATTAAGCACATATCTGGGAATGCCCATATATAGACATATTGGGTCAGTCTCATGTTTCAATCTGTCCTATAACGGAAACAGACATTCTCCAAAATGTTCCTTGTGACTTACGGTATCTTGGGGGAAATATTTACGACATACCATAATATGACATCGAATTATTAAGTCTGTTGTCTGTCTGCATGCTGACATCACTGAAACAGAGTCGCCACCATGTTAACAATGGAACAATGCCCACATGATTTGGAGATGACTGACATCACTGATATTGAACAGTGACCACATTTGGAGATGACTGACATCACTGACTGACAATATGGAACACCAAATATGTCCCTAAACGGATGAAACAGTGCCCAAATCTGGAGATAACTGACACATCACTTATACGTCTTAAATCCTACTATCCTACGAGCTGATACATTCACCTCAGTCAATACACATAAAGAAACAATATAATACAGGGGTGGCATGGATGAGAAAGTTGTTTACGGGGTCGGGGTGCCCTGAGCCAGAACCACTCGATTAAAAGCAACAATACAATCTCACGACGGAAATGTTCGTGTGACACAACTCCTAATCTCAAGAAATCACAGATTTCTGTTTATCCAAAATAGAAACAAACAAAATAATTTGGAAAATGCTCTGTAATAAAGTAAAACACACATGATTTGACAAGAAGTTCAAATGTCATTGTCAATGCAGGTCTCTCATAATGACAGGCTTGTCAACTCTCCTGGATTTCCCAGGAGTCTCCTGGATTTTGAACCCCTCTCCTGGGAGTCTCCTGGATTGGCAAATCTCCTGGATTTCTCCTGGATTTGGTATCAAACTCCCAAAATTCACCAAAACACAGGAAATTGCATCTACTATATACATTTTTTTCTGGGGGAGGACCCCCAGACCCCCCGCTTTAGGGGTGGGGCAATGAATGCAAGAAAGATCAGACACATAATCACTTAAGTTATGACTTAAAAATTAGAAGTCATCATTAAAGATGTCCTTTGGTTCAGTCATCAATACATGCGTATAAAACATGCACAAAATTCACCAGAACACAGGAAATTACATCTACTATAGGCATGTTTTCACTACAGTTCCGGAATTTTTCCTGCAAAATAATTAGCATAATCATTTTCAACTTGCCGGGAGTTTTGTTTTTTGGGTGTTTTCACATGAGCAAAAATGCTGGCATCGCCATAAAATACATCGTTTTCACTACTAAACCATCACGGAATGAAAATCCGTGTTGCCAGACTTTGCGAGAGAAATAAGCAACCAGGTGTACGAAAATAAGCCCCAAAAAGTGATATTATCTAGGCCACAAAAGCAATTTAAAACTATAAGCATCGCCACATCAGCTACTTGACAATTACCGATCTAAAAGATCACAACAAATAAAAAGCAGACAGAAACGATCAATACATACAAGCAACTTTACGGAAATCAAGACCATAGTCGCTTATAATTAGCAAACATGGCAACCAGTGCTTACCACACCGTCTGCGTCTGGACGCTTGGTCGCTTGCTAAAGCAGCAGCGAGTCACGTCTGTTCGTCTCTCCTTTTCTCTCTCACCAATGGATTTAACAAGTTACAAGAAATATTCTTCATGAAACAACACATGTGAACCTTATGTGTGTCACATAAGGTTCAGAAAGGATCGCTTATGCAACGTGTTGCACATGTGGGATTGTGGGCTTGTTTTTTATTTCTTCACGCGTCACCGATGGATGCTGGTCATCCACTCGCTCGCTGCTCAGTAAAACACTTTACGACGAGAAACTATTAACTAATGATGCCGCTCTTTGAGTTGGTAGCTTCCAACTTTCATCACAGCATAGGCCAAATGAGCGCATTGTGTCTCACTCAGACAAAAAATAGGCTATAGCACCGTAAAAAAAGTTGGTAAAGATTCCAGCTTTTATCACATTACGAGCGCATCGCGCTCCTGTCTCCAGAGCGGACTTGTATCAAAACCCACACAGCTTAATTACAAATAGGCTATAGAATAATTTTGAACCATGCATTGATCTAGCATTAAGCTTGCATTTCTCGACGTCTGTCTTCTGTGTTTGGCTGGCTTACATAACATTCGAATGCAATATGGATTCTGAAGCTTTCAATCCCAATTACAATGCTTTAACTGTTAATATTGGCTCCTTGCGTGCACCTGCTTGTCCGAAAAAAGTAAAAATCACGGTATGCCGTTTTCACTGTGGGGATATTTCTATTCTGCCGGGACTTTAGGCAAAAATTACTAGGTATTTTCCCGTCACGTTTGGGACACCAAAACTCACGGAAGACAAAATAAGTGGCCGTTTTCACATGGCGTGAATTTCAAAATTGCCGTCATTTTGGAAAAAACTTCCAGAAGTTTGACTCAGTGAAAACGGGGCTTATGTTACATTTTTTCGGGGGGAGGACCCCCAGACCCCCCGCTTTAGGGTTGGGGGCAATGCATGCAAGAAAGATCATTATTATTCACCTACATTTGGCATTTTAAGGCTGAAATTGTACCAGTGCTAGTAAAGCAAGCCTGATAAAAGTATCAAACATGCACAAAATTCAACAGAACCCAGGAAAATATATATATCTGTTAAGAGGTTTTGGGGAGAGGACCCCCAGACCCCGGTAGGGGAGTTCCGCGCACCCCCCAAAAAAATAATCTCCTGGATTCTGACTGTCCAATGTTGACAACCCTGCATAATGATGTAACATGCATGTTCAAATTATTTCAGAGGACCATTTTCTCCAAACTCTTTGTTTACATTTTGGGGGGAATAAATAAATGCCATTTAACACTGAGGAGCCACCACAGTGATTAGCTGCTGATTGATTGATTGACTGAATTAATACTTGATTAGCTGAAATACACTAAGCCTACAGTTCAAATACAAAGTCTACCAAGAGGTTTAAACCCATGAAAGCACTATGGCTTGTTTACATTGGGGTCATTTGTACTCAATTCATTGTTCACACACACGCACACACACACACACACACACACACACACACACACACACCCCTTTTGTCCATTCTTCCAAATCGTCCCGCATGTAATGTAATGCATATTTGCATTTAATGCAATCAGGTGATAGTTAGCAGTTATAGGTCTGCCTAATTAATAATAATAAGGTAAATAATAATAATCCCAACAGGCCTTACCTCCATGATGGAGGCGAGCTGCGTGTGGAACGCGACGGCCCCGGACATTGTTGTGTGTGTGCGTTCGTGCGTGTCCTGCGTGTATATAGACACACTAGCAGACTCTATCCTCTTCAGAAGAACACCTCTGTTTATTTATAAAGGCTTCCAGACGGCTTTAAAAGTCAGTGTTATTATGGAGATAGCAGTAACATCTGTCTTCTTTCCCCCGGTACCGTTCTGTAAACACTGCAGGACCAACCCGGAAGTGTTGGAGGAAACCATAGAGGAAACGTCACCACAGCGTTTCCGTTTTTGCAAAAATAGAGTCCGTAGGACACGGCGGTAAATACATTAAAATCCGCGGCTTGTGATTGGCTGGAGCGGAGGCAAAACAAGCGCTCCTCCCGCAAGCGTCTCCTACGGATTCCAACATAGCATCCGGTGCCCTCGCGTGTGTATCTATTCTGCATCTAGCTTAAGGCACGAAGACCCAAATGCACATTTAACATTTTTAACTCAAATCTTGAGTTAAAAAGAGGCTTTTTTGGAGGCTGGAACAAAGTATTTTGGGATGGGGATCCGTGGACCAAATATAGGCCTAAATCATTTTGGGGGTCCTTGACATGACAAATTAAGTTTGAGAACCACTGATATAGGCAGATTATTTTATGTCTTATAACAGTTTTCTGAAAATACGTAGTAGGCCTAGGCCTATGTTCAATGGTTCTCAAACTGTCTGTGTCATGTTTAGGGTGAATTGAGACAACACGTTGATGTTGTGATTTGACACTTTAATACAATTTAATTGAATTGAAATTTACATTTTGAAGGTTCTGTCAATTCATTTGTTTAAAATAAACATTAAACACGAGAAAATTATCAGCATCAGTGAATGTTTAACATGACACCATATCAAACCCAGAAAATGATGAATAGCATACTTCATAACAAGTCAAGACAACATTGTACCAAATAGTACAGTTCTGAGAGCCCCGGTACATTGTATGAAGACAAGAAGAGAACACAATAGTAAAACACAAACTAAAAACACACAAGAACACAAGGTAGCCAGATAAGTCGCTCTCTTTCAAAGTTGCCCCCAAACTTGTTTCCCAACGGCCAACGGGTCTGTGGCCTTAAGCTAGATGCAGAATAGACTAAAATCAAATATTTGCTTCTGGGGGTCCCTGGAACAAAATATTTTGTGATGGGGGTCCGTAACCAAATGCATATCATTCTGGGGGTCCTTCACATGACAAAGTTTGAGAAACACTGATGGCAACATAAGTTTTTTTCCGAAAATTGTTATGATTTAGAAGACATTTGTAGAATGTGCCTATCAGTGGTTAAGGACCCCCAAAATGTGTTTTTGGCCGTGGACCCCCATCTCAAAATATTTTGTTCCACGGATGGACCCCTATTGCAAACATTTTTGTTCCAGGGACCCCCAGAAGCACAGATTTGATTTTGGTCTAATCTGCATCTAGCTTAAGGCCACAGACCCGTTGGGAAACGAGTCTGGGGCGACTTTGAAAGAGGGCGACTTTTCTGGCATTCGAACACAAGACAGTAGGTGAATTATATTACATCTTGTCAATAGACAAAAATAGTTTTCAATCTCTCAAATTTTCATGATAGAGAGAGAGCCTCTCAAGTGCAGTATAGTGACAGGGTATATGTTTTTAAATTGTATTCCTCCAAAAATGATGTTTTCGCAAATTCAACATAAAAAAGGCGGAAAAGGGTCAGACAAATCTCCACCTTTCTTTTGGAACACTGTTTGTTCTACCAATCAATCTTTAAGGAGTAATATGTAATAAGCAACATATTACTCTCCTTAGTAATATTGCCCAACACTGATTATTACAACTCCAAAGTTTTATCTATTTGAGGTCCCACAGTTCATCACTGTCTCCATTGTCAAACCAAAGACCCAAATCCAGCATAGAGGGGGGTCTGGGTGTGGGTAGTGGGAGTGTAATTGTTCCATGCTGTTCTGGTCTGGCTGTGCCTGGCTGAGGTGCACCTTAATTGGACTGAAGGCCTGTCTTGATTCAACCCTTTGATCAAGCTATTGTGTAAAAGACTGTATCACCCATTGATTGTCACGGGACCCTGCTGGGCCTGGCTTTTGTTCTGATTGTAACTGCTTTAGCAATGTAAAAACGTATGTTTTCTCATGCCAATAAAGCCAATTGAATTGAATTGAATTGAATTGAATTGAATTGAATTGAATTGAATTGAATTGAGTTGTCTGGCCAAGGAGTCCGGACGAACTTTAAGCTGGGTGGCGACACCCAGGCCGTCAGTGTTGTTTTGTTCTCACTGCTGTAATCATGTAACAGTACTCCTACATATTTTATCCAAAAATATCACAAATCAGTACACAGTAACTCTACAGTCATGTGATCGACACAGAGCTTTCCATATTCCATCCTGAATGGCTAAGATTGGCTTCCAAAGTTTGTAAGATTGGTCTGTTTGGAACAAAATGCCTCAAATCACTAACGCAGTGTGCAGAGTTCGTGAAATTGTGCAAGCACATTCCAACTAGGAAGAAATGCAACTTTAAATCTTGGTGGCGCTATAACAGGCCGATTTGTGTTTTTATCTATAACTCCACCGATCAGTGTCAAACTTTGTACGTGCACTCCCTAGAGGCTAAGGAAAAACATTTTCCCTGCATTTTTCACACAAGCCTTTTATAGTGCCACCAGGAGACCGACTTATTTAAAACACATTTTTGGATATTACTCCTTCGGATTTTCCACAAATCAGTACACAGTATATAGTCTAGAGTCATGTGATCAAGACCGATCCGTCTGATATTTCATATTCCATCCTAATTGGCTAATATTGGTTTCCAAAGTTCGCAGGATTTCTGTTTTTGAACAAAATGCCTCAAATCATCAAAGCAGCTTGCGATTACTGTGAAATTTGCCACACATATTCCCACTAGGTCAAGGAACAAATGTCATTCTTTTCACATTGGCCTGTTATAGCGCCACCAGCAGGTAGACTTTAGCAAAACACATTTTTGGGACACAATGCCTCAAATCATGCATGGAGTGTCCGATTGCCATGAAAGGTCTAAGATTTTTTACATTGGTCTATTATAGCGCTACCAGGATGCCTGCCCATGTGCTCGGAGGAGCACTGCTTCTAGTTGTTTCTGCGGCCAAACAACAAATCAACTGATCAAATTATGACTCAATTATCGTTATGACAAATTGATTGATTGGAGTATTTATTAAAAGTTTGCATATAGGAAAAGGTACAGTTTCATGACAGTTAGGGTACAAGGTCACTGGTACACGGTCAACTAAAAGGAGCCTTATTTCCATTTAGATACTTCTTTTAAACTCATAAAAATATATTGAATGACAGACAGATAGGCCACAGACAGTGCTATGCAGTAGATGTCATCAGAGAAAAAGTTGTAAACCAAAAAACAAAGCACAATAAAGGGTATTATTTTAGAGAGACAAGCCCAAATTCTGTTCCACATGAGGTCACACAGCTCGGCAGTGTCTTCCTCAAGATAAAAAGTAAAACCAGCATAGACGTACTCCTCGTTGAATGACATCTCAACACTGTAGAGCAGAGTCATGTTGCCGGACTCAAAAGATATACTGTAGAAGGACAGAGTTCCTGCATCGTGGTCCAGGAACACGCCTAGTCTGGAGGAGACATGACCTGAGTAAACATGACCTGTGGAAACCGTAGAGAGGAATGTGCCTCGGAACTGACATACGTCATGCCTACACAGGAAACGGCAAGATTTATATCCGTGTTCAGTGTCATCTTTATAGTAGAATACTAAACCAACAGCGTATCCACTCCACTCCACCTCCCAGTAACAGCGTCCAATCAAACCATCTCCACTCCAAACCTTGATGTCTTTATTTGGATCAGATGATTGTGGTTCAGTCAGTGTTGCTTTTCTGTTCCCTTCAGACAAAGACAGATGGGGGTGTGCCGATCTGGGATCCAGTGTCATTGGAGATGAATATTGTAAGAACTCGTCTCTGGTCTGGGGCTGATCACTGCTCTTAATAGCATGTGTCAGAGTAAATAGGAAAAGGATCACAAGAAATGCCCTATCCATATGTTTCATCTGAAAAATATTCCCTAATATGTTTGTTTGAAAGAACTCAGCTTTGGTCTTCGGTTCCAGTGATGTTGACAGTAAAGCATCCACTCTATTCACTGCCTCTGAGATGTTTGTCTCTTCCTCTTTAAAAATGTCCTCTAGTTTGTCCCTGATCTTCGACACGGCCACAGTCACATCTTCAAAGGATCTCTGAGGATGCACGTTGCTGCTGACTGGGTGTGTAGATTCACTGATCCTTGAGAGGGAGGTGTAAGTGTTTAGGAAATGGATGGGATCCTCTGTGTGTGAGATGTGCTCCAGCTCAGCATGTCTCCTCCTCAGTTCAGAGACCTCCTGCTCCACACGCTGCCTCTGTTCTTCAACACGACTCACTTCATGTTTCTGCTGGTCTCTGATCAGCTTTCTCACCTCAGATCTTCGTCTCTGAACGGAAGTCGTCAGGTTAGTAAAGACGGCGTCACTGTCCTTCACTGCTCTATCGGCAGATTGATTGATGGACTTCACCTCCTGGTGAAGAACCTTCACGTCTTTCTCTCTCTCCTGGATTCTCTGCTGGGTGTTCTGTTTATCCATGTCAAACCTTTTCTGTCTCTCAGCAGCTGATAATGTATCGTGACCTTTGTGTTCTTCTACGGAGCACAGATAACAGTTCTAACATGCTGATCAGTACGGCAGAATCAGAAACACTTCTTCACCTCGCAGTGATGAGAGCAGATGTTGTCCTGAAGCTTGCTGGAGGCTTTGACCAGCTTGTGGTTCTTGAATGCAGGAGATTGAAGCCAGTAAGAGACCCGACACTGAAGACAAGACACAATAGGTTTGGTTCACTTCTTTGGTTGTGTGTGTGCTAGGCCTACTGCTGCCTCTTTAAATACATTCCTTGTACCCACCCACCCTGCCCTCCCCCCCTCCCAAGCCAAATTCCAATACCCCAAGTCTCTGCTCATATGCTCACTCCCCCACTCAAGCACTAGTCTTCTTGACACCCCCCCCCCCCCCACACACACACACACACACACACACACACACACACACACACACACACACACACACACACATTTAACTAAAGAGCTAGGTTTGTTGAAGAGAGACACATTTTCATAATGCTGAATTACAGAGCTTCAACTGATAAAGTAACTACATGTAACTAAAGAGATTGTGCCGATACCTACAGTAGCCTACATGTGAAAGGGACGCAACAAGCCGCAGGCTTTATTGCAATTTACAATGAAGGCATTTACGTAGCAGGCGCTCTTAAAGTGAGAGACTTCAGTTCATACATTTTTGTTGTTGTTTTTTGTCGCATTTTATTACAATAAATGTACCCCCGTTGATTTCAGAATCAATGGGAGCACATTTACTACAATAAATGTTTTGTCTTAGGAATGTGACAAGTACACAAAAATATATATTATTGAACTCAAGTCTCAATGGTGTGAGTGTGGCAGAGAGAGTCGCAGCCCCAGCCTGAAGCCTCAAAAGTCTAGTATCTGCTTTGTTCCATGAGGATATCCCTTTGGAGTGATGGTTAAGATATTGGACTTTCACGCGGGAGACCCGGGTTCGAAGCCGGGTGGGGAGGTTCGGATCACCTCTGTTACATGAGTAATCAATAGAAAAAAGTCATTTTGGGGGTGAACTTCTTCTTTAATCCAGAGCGATTTGCAATATGCAAGGTAATACATCAGCACATCAACATCAATACATCAAAAGCACAGAAATAGTAGGCTAATCTAAGAAAGAAAAAAAACATGTAGTCCAAGCACCTATTCAGTAAAAAACATAAAATTAAAAAGCAGTATAGTATGCTTTCCCCCTTTTTTTGGAAAAAAAAGGGGAAAAATAGTAGGCCTACACCGTCTGTAACCACAATAATAAACGTGCCTGATACTCTGGAGGAGGAGCTGGGTCTAGGAAGAAAGTGAACTTCAATCACCCTTTTTCAGATGATAATGTAAATGTAGTGTCAGTGCACTGGGATGGGGAGGCTTGGGTGTGGCTAGGTAGTGACAATGAACACTTGACACAAGGTGTCAAAGTACTTTCACACGTTCACATATCTTAACAATAGATAGGCCTATAATGTCACACTCATTTAGTATTCAAAGTAGTGCCTATGTGCAGTGGCGGCTCCAGAGAATTGGGACTGGGGGGGCTATGGGGGAGCTGGCTTTTTTAGAGCGGGGGCTAATTAATTTTTGGCAACAAACAACAATGAATAGTACTAATATGACAAACAAGATCTCTCGCTTAGAGTATGGATAATGGAACAGACCAGATCACTGTCCGTTTTAAGCTCCAAATCTGAGTACCTGTACTGTAGGTGATCGAATAGTGTTTTTGTGAGGCTGAGTATAGTTTTATTGTATGGTTTACATAGAAGTCAGTCATAGAAGTCAGTCAATTGTCTTTCACATATTCATATTTAATTTATGTATTCCATAAATATTTTTCATCACAATTGGGTGTGTGGGGTGGGAGGGCTTAGGGGGTGCTAAGCCTTCACCAGGGGGGGGGGGGGGCTAAAGCCCCCTCTAGCCCCCCCTGGAGCTGTTAATTCTTATATGCTTGTAAGACTTACAATACAAATCTTGAATACTGTCTGTGTCTTCAATGTCAAAGTTCATACTATTCTACAGAAATAATCACTGTTTAACAACACTGCTATTATAAATGATAAGCGAGAGATCAGCGATTGATTGATTGATTGATTGATTGAAGCCTTTGTTAGAACTTAGAAGTTTGTAAAAATACAGGACAGTAGGCCTACATTTGTACAAGGTCAACTAAAAGTAAACAATGCCTAATGAAAGCTTTTGGGCTTGTTTCAATTGGGGTCCTTTTTTTAACGCATACAACATTAAATGACAGACAAATAAAACTCAGTAGGCTACTATACAGAAAATATTTATTAAAAAAAATCATAAAAAATAAATGGTAGCCTCGTAAACCGCCCTCTTTCCGGAAGTTGGTCGTTTACTAGACTAATTTTGTCAGGTACATGGGTATCTTAGTGGTGTAGTCGTGTATCTTGTACACCAGGCCCATTGTGAGGTGCTGTATTCTGTTCTGTCATACCATGCGCCATCCCAAGCTTATAAAGTGATCAGCCGAACAAAGAGCCTGGGATGGAAGGTTATTAAGCAGAAGCCTTATCAGTTTGTTTTGAACTGTTTGGAGCCTTGTTTTTAAGGCCTTTGTGGCGCTGCGATACCATACATGGACTCCATACAGTCAAAGTTAGGCTGAATGAGTGCTCTAGCTATTCTTCAAACTAAGTATTAAAACACAGGGATGCTGACAGAACCATAGCTAAAAACCCAGTGGCATATCGCTTATAATAAGTACATGTAATAGACTAAGCCCATTCCTACCCCACCTTTTCCACTGTAAATATCTATGTTATTTATTTTATTTTGTATTTTCTATACTTTTTTCTTTCTTTTTGTTATAGTATAGTTTGTTAAAGTACTGTGTTCTATCCTTCTGTCTTTCAATGTTATATGAGATATATAAAGGTTTCCTGTGTAAATAAGCCATAACGCTTACTAGGATCTCCCTTTAGTTGACCATGTACCAGTGATTTGTACTGTCATGAAACTGTACCTTTTCCTTCCTATGCAAACTTCTAATACATTCTTCAATCAAACCCTGTTGGCTAACGCTCTCCTGTAGTCTCCGCCTCCTGGTTGGGGGCAAGGCTAAGGCGCAAGAGGTCAGTCAGATGTATAGGAAGAGGATGCGAGGGGGGTGAGATTTTGTGTGTGCAGAGTAGACTGGAGGGGAGTTGTCTCTTTTGCTAAGCTGAGCTCCTGAGGATTTGAACTTGTCTGCCTGGATACTTTACACACAGTTTTTACAAGGACCAAGAAAGGATTTTACCAAGCTAGGACTGATACAATTTCTTTCACCATTCACCAAACTAAATCCTAGTTAAAAATTTTACTTGTAGGCCTACCGGAAAACTCACATGAACCAAGGACTTCACACATGGACTAATGCAAGGACTTCTTCAAACCTGGAACCAACACTAGAACTGAGTAAGTAGCCTACTGCAGGTCTGACGGACCAAAAAGCTATACATTGAAAAACTGGACCCAGCATTGAATGTAGAAACTGCAGGGACAGTAACAACAGGGACAACATTTAATTGATTTAATTTAACTCAATCAAACACACAAAGACACAATTAGAACAATGGTCTGCTAGACTCATCCATGCAGCAGTGTAAATGCAGTAAAAACACACCCCCTGTATGATAACACTCCGGTATTAAAGGAACCACAACAACTTATATTCAGTATTTATCTGTGCATACATTGTTTTGTTTTGTTCCTCTGCTTGTGAAAAATGGTAATATCCATGTGTGAAAAATGCTAATATCCATGTGATGTGATTTCAGTTTTTTAGACATTCAGCTAAAATGGCGCAGCAGCAGCAGCAGCAAGAGGGCCAACTGGACCAGGAGAAGTTCTGCTGTTCTATCTGTCTGGATCTCCTGAAGGATCCAGTGAGCGTTCCCTGTGGACACAACTACTGCAGTAAGTGTATCGACAGACACTGGAATCAGCGCAATCAAAAGGGGAAATTCAGCTGTCCACAGTGCAGACAGACGTTCAACCCTAAACCTGACCTGAAGAAGAACATCATGTTGGCTGACATGATGGATATACTGAAGAATACACAAGTCCCAGTTGTTGTTCCTGATGACCGCTATGCTGGACCTGGAGATGTGGCCTGTGATTTCTGCACTGGGAGAAAACTGAAAGCTGCAAAGACTTGTCTTCAGTGTCTGGTCTCTTACTGCGACACTCACCTCCAGCCTCACTATCAGTCTCCTGCCTTCAAGAACCACAAGCTGATAAAAGCCTCCAGCGGGCTTCAGGAGAACATCTGCTCTCGTCACAACGAGGTGAAGAAGGTTTTCTGTCGTACTGATCAGCAGTGTATCTGTTATCTGTGCTCCGTGGAAGAACACAAAGGTCATGATATGACCTCAGCTGCAGCAGAAATGACTGAGAGACAGAAAGAGCTTGATACGAGTCAGGAGAACATCCTGGAGAGAATCCAGGAGAGAGAGGAAGACGTGAAGGTGCTTCACCAGGAGGTGGAGTCCATCAATAACTCTGCTGACAGAGCAGTGGAGGACAGTGATGCCATCTTTACTGAGCTCACCACTTCCATTAAGGGAAGAAGATCTGCGATGAGAAAGCTGATCAGAGACCAACAGAAGCATGAAGTGAATCGTGTTGAAGAACTGAGAAAGCATGTGGAGCAGGAGGTCACTGGACTGAAGAGGAGACATCTTGAGCTGGAGCATCACATCCATTTTGTGAACAGTTCCACCTCGCTCTCAAGGGTCAGTGAATCTGCTCACCCAGTCAGCAGCAATGTCTGTCCTCTGAGATACTTTGAAGATGTGACTGAGGCTGTGTCAAAGATGAAGGACAAACTAGAGAACGTTTTTAAAGATGACGGGACTGAGTTCTTACGAAAAGACAAACCAGAGCACTTTTTAAAAATAAAACTAATGAAGAGGGTGCTTGTAATGATCGTTTTCTTTGTAATTATGCTGACACATCCAATCGGGAGCAGTGTTCAGTCCCAGTGGACTCTTGGTTGGAGCAGAGCTGAGTTTTTACAATTTGTCCACCCACTCTGGATTGACCCACAACACATTTTTTGCTGGGTTTTTATGTGTTGTATTTGGATTGGTTTCGTGATCAACATTCTCAGAATCTGTAAACAATGTAAATAAAATAATGAAATTGTTTTCAGAATCAGAAATTCAGAAACAGAAACCAGTGTTGTTCCTGAGTGTTGACACTTTATTTTTTACAATTTCTTAATTGTCTGTTTTACACTTGTGTTGTTTATTTTGTCGTTTGGGAGCAGGGACTTTCACTGCATTGTTCTGTACCATTTTGGGTCTTATGCGTTTATTCAATTTGTTTCCCACTCTTTTCATTTTTCTAATATCCTCCGAATGCATTTCAACTGAATTTACAGACACTTTGGAATTACATTGATCACTTGCATATTTATTTGAATGTAATAAATAGTAAGCAACATGATACATTTTAATAAATGTGTATGTGAATTGTGTTTGTATTAATGTTTCATGAGTGTACTTTAAGCTTCTGTCTCGTGTTATTTGTTGGTGCCAGTGCAAAGTGGACTGGGATGCTGTAGTGTAGCGTAAAATAGGGTGTAAAAATGTGATTTGATGTGTGGTGGAGGGTTGATGATGATCTAGACCTCAGAATAAACTGACATGTCAGTTTATTCTGAGGTCTAACAGTAACAGAGCTGCTGCCTTTAAACACATTTTAATTCTGACGATTTTTTCTTAATATTCTTTTCTTTTCTTTCCTCCTACTGTTTAAATCAAGGGTCTTCAACAGGGGGTGTAGCAGATCTACAAGCTCACAACGCTGAGCTTGAGCTTGTAGATCGGCTATTTTCAGCAAAGAGTTTTGGTGTAGAGGAGAAAAAGAGCAGACTAAACTGTACATAATGAAAGTTCAAGTTTATTAAGTATTGACAGTTCAAGTGGTTAATATATCTGAAAACACAAATTGACATGAATCTAAAATTCACTGATGATTGTGCTGTCAAACGATGAAACTATATGGAATCTATGAAAAGGTTGTGGGGGTCCCTGCTTCATCTCTTTCTCAACTAAGGGGTCCTTGGCCTGAAAACGTTGAAGACCCCTGGTTTAAATTGTTTTGGAGAAAAAAGATATGCTGCTATTTGGCAACTGCAAAAGATTGATGCTATTTGTTTCAAAAAGCTTTATGCCCTGTACTGTATACATAACATGCTGTGCCCTCTCCAACAACTGTATAAGCATGTTCCCCCCTTTCAACAGTTTTTATTACATTAGTTTTTTCTTATAATTGTTTCATGCCAATAAAGCTATTTTGAATTGAATTGAAACATTAACATAACAAGCATAACATCAGTGTGGAGTGCAGGAGGGGGGGGGGGGTTCAGAGTAGATAATTAGTTTCAATTGAATGTATCATTTGAAGGTGCCTTGCAATGCATGCAAACTTAAAATAAATGTCTCGCTGACAAATGACAATACATTGTTAGCATGTAATTAAACAAGTCTTATACAGACTTATTGCGACCGTCAGGTCGCAGTTACTGTCAAAACCTCGACCAGCTGTCCGTCCGTCCGTCAGTCCGTCTGTCACACGTCACACTTTTGCCCTGCTCATATCTCCGCAACCGTTGCCCCGATCCATGCCAAATTTTGCGGACATACTCCTTGCCTGCCAAACCACAACCTCCACCTCAATTCTCACATGGCCCTCTTCTAGCGCCAGCATGAGGCCGATTCTTGATAAACACATTTTTGGACACTGCTCCTACAATTTCTGCCCTAAAATCACGCAAATCCGTACACAGTATGTCTACACCAGTAAGACTCCCTAATCGGGAGATAAGCGACCGTTGGTCGCTTATCTCCACAAATAGGCAAAAAATGTGTTTTTCCAGAATCGGCCTCATGGTGGTGCTAGAAGAGGGCCATGTGGGGTTCCCCAGGGACCTGGGGGTCCCTGGAGCTCCGGGGGTCCTTGGAGGTTGTAGTTTGGCAGGCAAGGAGTTTGTGTGAAAATCTTGGCATGGATCGGGGCAACAGTGGCGGAGATATGAGTAGGGGGAAAGTGTGACGTGTGACGAGTGACGTGACGGAGGGACTGACGGCCGGTGGAGGTTTGGATAGTATGAGAGTGTAAGTAAACTGCGACCTCGCAACTACACTCATCTCATCAACATGGATCTGTCCCATTTAGCGCCACCTTCAGGCCGATTTTTTCAAACACATTTTTGGACACTGCTCCTACAAATTTCGCCCTAAAATCACGCAAATCGGTACACACTTGCTCTACATTCATGTCATCAACATGGATCTGTCCCATTTAGCGCCACCTTCAGGCCAATTTTTTAAAACACATTTTTGGACACTACTCCTACAGATTTTGCCCTAAAATCACACAAATCGCTACACAGTATATCTACACTCATGTCATCAACATGGATCTGTCCCATATTGCGCCACCATCAGGCCGATTTTTTCCAACACATTTTTGGACACTGCTCCTACAGATTTTGCCCTAAAATCACGCAAATCGGTACACAGTATGTCTCATCTCATAAAAATGGATCTGTCCCATATAGCGCCACCGTCAGGCCCATTTCTTCAAACACATTTTTGGACACTGCTCCTACACGCCTAAAATCACGCTGCGACCTGACGGTCGCTTATCTCCCGATTAGGGAGTCTTACTGGTACAACATATACCCGGTCTTTCTTGGAAAACAACACACTGTTGGAGCTTGCATGCAAACAAATGGAGACCACATGAGCTATAGCTGTAAACCTGTGATGTGACAAATACATCTGATTCATATTTACATTGGTGTGTTGGTGGGAGGAGGAAGGAAGCATTGTTGTCATTCATGTCTGAAACTGGAAAGATGCAATTGGAAATTGCAAGTATGGATGCTCTGACGCGAGTCACACTTGCAAATTAATTTAGTCTTACCATTTGAATTTTCCCTATTCAAGTCAATGGGGAAAATGAATTCACTATTAAATGAATGGCCATATATGGAGATCTCTGTGTGGTAGCCAGATAAGTCGACCTCTTTCAAAGTCGACCCAGACTCTTTTCCCAACGGGTCTGTGTCTAAAATTAGCCACATATTTGACTAAAATCAAATCTGTGCTTCTGGGGGTCCCTGGAACAAAAAGGTTAGCAATAGGGGTCCATCCGTGGAACAAACTATTTTGAGATGGGGGTCCACGGCCAAAAATACATTTTGGGGGTCCTTAACCACTGATAGGCACATTCTACAAATGTCTTCTAAATCATAACAATTTTCTGAAAAAAACGTATGTGGCCATCAGTGTTTCTCAAACTTTGTCATGTGAAGGACCCCCAGAATGATATGTATTTGGCTACGGACCCCCATCACAAAATATTTTGTTCCAGGGACCCCCAGAAGCAAATATTTGATTTTTGTCTATTCTGCATCTAGCTAAAGGCCTCAGACCCGTTGGGAAACGAGTTTGGGGTCGACTTTGAAAGAGGTCGACTTTTCTGGCATTAGCCCCTGTCCCTTTTATGCCCCTATTATGTCATCAATATTAAGCCCCTATCTTGGAATGACCATATATAGACATACTGTGTCAGTCTCATGTGGTCTATGATGTCAGACATCTATGATGTCAGTCATCTCCATATTTGGGAAAAGTTGCATTTTTAATTAAAGTCAACGGAGAGAATGAATTCACAAATAAATGTATACAAATTAAACTATAATACAGGTCTCTTCCTTCTTCGTTCCTGAAAAGTAGAAAAATACATTTCACCCACTTCTTTACACCCGTAAATCTGTGATGTGAAAGATCACAAGATTTACGAGATTTAAAATGGTCAATAATAATAATAAAAGAGGCAGTGGGGGTCGCGGACTGATAAGGTTGAGAACCACGACACTGATTACTAGTGATCATCATGACTACTTAACATTTACTCCAAAGGTTTAGTCCAAATGGACCCGTAAAGCCTCGATCAGAGTCGGCTCCGCGGTGTAGTCTTTTTGAGTCATGAAACTACAACATTACGTCATTCCTCGCGGTGAAGAGCTTTCCACCGCGAGTCCCGGCACATCTCTCTGTTTTTACTTTCAGACAGATAGGCTCTTCACCCCGTTCACTGATTGGTCGACCTGGACCAGTCAGTCACGGTGAATAGGACTTCACCGTGACTGACTATGATGGCCTTCACTTATTTTCTGACTTGAGGTGGAAAGCTTTCCACCTAAACTTTGCGGTGGATAGCTCTTCACCGCAGACTCTGATCGAGGCTTAAGTGGTCCATTTGCCCACTCTTGGAGTCACAAATGGATCAATTAACAGAGTGTTTTACTGTCTACCCCACTCTTTAAGTGTGGATGTAATTTACATGTGAGTTTCAGCGAGCCAGTGTTTTGTGTGTGTCTATTGTGCGTTCAGTCTATAGAATTTGTGAGAGGTTGTGCAATGTGTTATTGTCAATGGTTTGTGTGTGTCTATATTGTGTTCTCAGTGAGTAGCATTTTCTGTGTGCATCTATTGTGCAGATTGTAAATAGTGTTGTGCTCCTTTATTGTAGCATTTCCTTATGCATATGCATATCCATATCCTATCCTATCCAGTCCTATAACTTCAGGTTAAATGTGACCATTGAGGGTTGCCATTGCCATCCCCTGATGCCCCAAATGACACCCCTGATTAAATAGCTCCATATTCTTTGCATCTATTGTGCAGATTGTAAATAGTGTTGTGCTCCTTTATTGTAGCTAGCATGTCCTCATGTTTCTATTGCCATAAATGGTAACAGGAAAATGTAAAGGTGCAGTTTTTGTGTGTTAAAATAAGTAAATATAGAGGCGTAGTTTCAGAAAGAAATAGGGGGTGGCATAAAATAAGCATTAATTTCTAAAGTAGCAAAAAGTGTGGATCTATACTCTCAACTTTAGAGAGCTTTTAGACAACTATTTAACTTTTTGTTTGGGGGGGAACAGAGCAACATTCTGAAAGTGTTCGCCTATAATGACATTCCCAAAATTGGGGAACGTAAATTAATGGCTGCATACAATAAAAGGCTTATCTAAATTAATCTGCTAAAATAGCCTATATATGCATAAAATAACTTCAGGTTAAATGTGAATGTGAACATTGGGGGAGCCCGGGATCAAACTGGGAACCCTCAGGGAACACTCTGTATTCTAATTTCTCTACCCTTGAGCCACTGCCACCCCTTATACATAAAAAAACATTGTGCTGTTTAATGTTATATAACCAATGAAATTGGTATGTTTTGACATGTCATGTCATGTTTTAACATTTATTTGGGGGCCTACTTGCAATATCCTGCCTTTTTGCAGCAATATTGGAAAAGTTTGGTTAATATTATTAATATAATATTAATACAATATTTTGTACCAATTTTGTCTAAAGGTCAAACTACTGTACATAACAGATAATCTATTAATTGTGCTGTTTGCCACTCTATGTTCCAAAACAAACCCTGTTGTTCTAACATTGTTATTAAAACAACAACTCACCCACCTTGACACAACTGAATGTATTCTATACTTCATCATAGTAGGACAGGGCTGTGCGCTGAAAATAGCAGTTGCGTTTGGTGAGCTATTTTTGAAACACGGCCCGCTGCACTGCGAAGTATAGGCCTATAACTCCAGATGGGGAGCTAAGCTGTTCTTATTTCATTTTCTTGCGCGAATATGTCAACACTCATTGTTGGGCTTACGGTGGCCGATGGAATGTTTTGGCATATCACCCAACCTTAGTAGAAATACAAAGTGTTCCCATATTCGGAGTGTTGCATTCATTTTTAAGACCAGGTCTCTGGACGGATGGATGGATGTTCAAAACATCCATCCATCCGTCCATCCATCCATCCATCCATCCATCCATCCATCCATCCATCCATCCATCCATCTATCTATCTATCTATCTATCTATCTATCTATCTATCTATCTATCTATCTATCTATCAATCAATCATCTATGATCTTTACTACTTGCAGAGGTAATAATACAATAGGTTATGGTGCCAACTGCTGGCGGAACTGAAAACAACATCCCCCATTCACTTGGATGGGTGAAGTTTTACAGGGAGTGATTGATTGATTGAAGAATGTATTAGAAGTTTGCATAGGAAAAAAGTACAGTTTCATAACAGCACAAATCACTGGTACAAGGTCAACTAAAAGGAGATCCTAGTAAGCTTTTCAGCTTATTTACACAGGAACCGCTTTATGTATTTCATATAACATTGTAAGACAGACGGATGAGTATTGGCATCAAAGTGTACCGAGGCAGAAAGTAGGCCTACTCATTATGCAGAATGTCCCATGTCAAGTAAAAAAAAAAAAGAAAAACAAAAGAGAAGATTTTTAAGGCCAGCAGTGATTCTCAACCATTTTAAGACCCCAGTTGGCATTTCTATCTGTGAGTCACCATTTTACATAGCCTAGTACAGGGGTGGGCAACTTTGATGATGGCGAGGGCCACTATATTTCCACCTTCACTCCAGAGGGCCACATTGCATAATTGCTACGTCCTACTTTGTCATTCTAGTATCTCATACAAAAGAAGCAAAAATAGCAGATCTACAAGATCAAAACGCATCGCGCTGTGATGCGTTTTGAGCTTGTAGATCGGCTATTTTTGCATCTTTTGAATTGAAATTCAGATTTTTTATTTTTATTTCTTAATTGGAATCCTGAAATGTAACATTTTGAATGAATTTCAAACACATTTAGTTACATACTCATGTTAACTTTATGAACCTAAATACAAAAACATTGGACATAAAAAAAACAACAACAAAAAAAAAACATTTTAATACTACTATACTAGTCACTAAGCTATTAATATAGACTGACGGAATTAAAGCAGGTCATGTTTGGAATTGTAACAGAATGCCATAGCGTCATTGGAGAACACTGTAATGGGCCATAGCGAGGCAGGTAAGGAGAACAATACTTCAGTTCTGGAAAGAAACACCAAAATTTTACAGAGTGTACCTCTTGGGTCATTCTTTAGAAAAATCACATTAGACACTTAATTTTCAAAATGGCCGCCAGTTTTAAAGATGGCCGCCTTTTCTGATATGTTTTACAGTACGCCAGCCAGTTAATATCGAATTTTCATAATATTAGAGTTGTTTTGTAGGTTTTAAAACATCCTGAGTTCATTTATTACACTTTTAAAGCAGCCAGAATAACCTTTCTGACTTTTGGTTAGGGTCTTTCCTCACTTGGGACCCCCCAGACAGACCCCTGAGCCTATTTCAGTAATCGCTCTGCTCCTGCTCCAGAACAATGTTAAATTAGATCTGAAATATGCTCTGAAATAAAAAATGACTAGTAGCAAATAACAGAGGTCTTCCACGGGGGGTCCGGGACCCCTCGGGGGGTCCTCAGAGCTACTACAGGGGGCCTGCCAAATCTCGATGAGATCTTTTTTTTTCCTTTTTTTTTTACATTTGAAACTTTTAATGTTTTTATGTATCCTGGTTTTATGTATTGTACTTTGATGGTTTATTAGTATTCTCAGTATTATTTATAATGTTTTTGTGTTAAACAGTTACTTTGGGCGCAGAACAACATTTCCATGCACTGCACTCACACTGACGCACGCACGCGCGCGCACACACACACACACACACACACACACACACACACACACACACACACACACACACACACACACACACACACACACACACACACACACACACACACACACCTCTTTGTTATTGTCACCCCAAAACCCTCACCTTATCCTCTTATAGAGCCCATGGTCAATTACGCCCAAAGAGATTCACTACAATACAGTAATTTCAGACATGAAGGATATATTCGTCTTCATCATCATCATCTTCAATGTCCAACCTAATAGTGTTGACACAGTCTCCACCATATAGCATAGAGTGAAAGGCAGGTTATTTGAGCAGCTGCACCGTCCCTTAAAACCTGCTTTGCAGACACATTTGATGAGCTCAAGTACTGCCTTTGGAGCAGGGAGAGCAAGAAACCTGACTGGAATATACCCTCCACTCTCTGAATTCCATCTATTTTCTTCGATTGGTGGAAGCACAGGGCAATTTGTCAGGTATGATTTATCCTGCATTGTGACGGAGTTGGCACGGAGATAATGTGGTAGCAGCACGAGTTGGAGGTAGCATCTCACCCTCCAAGTTCTTTGACAGAAATAGTTCCCATCAGAGTAATCCCAGGGTTGTTGGACCTTTTGAACTGTAAACATGGCATGCAAAATGTTCCGACTGCAATGTTGATGGAAGCTCACCATTTATAAGCTCAGGAGGAATGGCCAATGACCTTGCCAAGGTCCTTGAAGCGGTTAATGGCTTGGTCATCATCATCATCATCAAGTAGGCATTGACCCATGTCTTTTTGGTGATTCCAACAAATGTTCTTCCCCAGTCAGCACCTGAAAAACTATGCACGCAAAGGAACCCTTGACATTTGTAACATCCAATAACTTGAACTCACTCGAATATATCAATTTCCTTTTTTGTTTACCGGAGGCAAGAACTTGATAAGGAATCGGGGTATCAGCCTCTTCATGTGTTTGCACTTCCTCAAAATCATGTCCCTTGATGAAGGTATCATATTATGATGCCTACCTTTTCATACCTGACAAATTGCCCTGAGCTTCCATCAATTAAAAAAATAGATGGAATTCAGAGAGTGGAGGGGATGTTCCAGTCAGGTTTCTTGCCCTCCCTGCTCCAAAGGCAGTACTTGAGCTCATCAAATGTGGCTGCAAAGCAAACAATAATCTGCCTTGCACTCCTCCCTGCAAATGCTATAGTGGAAACTGTCAACACTATTAGGGAGGACATGTATGCAGTAGTGAATTTCTCTGGGTACAATTGACCGCGAGCTCTTTAAGAGGATAGGGTGCGGGATTTGGGGTGACCATAACAAAGAGGTGTGTGTGTTGTGTTGTCAGTGTGAGTACAGTGCAATAAATGGACATGTTAGTCTGCGCGCCCAAAGTGAGAAGTTGCAATACCTTAATTCTTGCAATCCCTGCAGTAACACCTGAGAACCTGTCTGTCTAACAAAAAAATGTTATGAATAATACTGAGAATACTACTAAAAACAGTTTCAAATGTAAAACAAAAAAATCAAACCTCGGTTCGACGTGAAGCGGTGGACAGATAAAACCTCTATTCTGAATGTATTTGTGGCTTACTACATTTTTTAAACCCTGAAGGCCAAATTAGCATGTGAAGCTTGACCAATCCTCAAAGTATCCATTCATCTAACCGGGAGGGACATCGACATTTTGCTTTTTGAAAAAGCCTATTCATTCTGGACTGATATTTTACACGTACGGGACAGGAAAAACCTGTTCATTCTGGCCTGGAGTGACCATATATGGACATAAGGTAACATACTTTGTGTTTTTGAAAAACCCTGTTCATTCTGGACTGAGATCACCATATATGGTAATTAAACGGACATTCTGTGGGACAGGAAAAACCTGTTCATTCTGGCCTGGAGTGACCATATATGGACATAAGGTAACATACTTTGTGTTTTTGAAAAACCCTGTTCATTCTGGACTGAGATCACCATATATGGTAATTAAACGGACATTCTGTTTTTGAAAAAGCCTGTTCATTCTGGACTGAAATGACCATATATGGGCGGGATACACACAAAGCCATTCATTGGAAGCGGTTTTCACCGCTTCAAAAAGGAAAAAAACTTCCCCATCAAGATTCGGCAGGCCCCCTGTAGTAACTCTGAGGACCCCCTAGGGGTCCCGGACCCCCTGTGGAAGATCCCTGGGTATTTGCTACTACTGATTTTTGCTTTCAGAGCCCAGTTACAACAACTTTAATGCTTCAGTTATGATCTAATTTAACATTGCTCTGGAGCAGGAGCAAAGCGATTACTGAGATAGGCCCAGAGGTCTGTTTGGGGGGTCCCAGGTGAGGAAAGACCCCAACCAAAAGTCAGAAAGGTTATTCTGGCTGCTTTAAAAGTGTAATAAATGAACTCAGGATGTTTTAAAACCTACAAAACAACTCTAATATTATGCAAATCGGATATTAACTGGCTGGCGTACTGTTCAGAGGCAGCCATCTTGGAAACATGGCAGCCATTTCGATTTTTCAGTGTCTAACGTGTTTTATCATAGGAACAACCCCTAAGGAGTACTTGTGAAAAGTTTTAGGTTTCTTTCCACTTGTGAAGTATTTTAGTACAAAAATGCATTTATCTGCCCCGCTACAGAGCTAGGGGTGAACTAACCAGTTAATCCAGTCTTTAATGCATGATAACAAATGTACCGCCCTACACACAGTATGAACACGTTTGATCAAATAGTTCCTCTCTCCAGACAAAGGAGCAGGACATCATGGCGATCTCAGCGTTTTCCTTCCAAGTCAGTGTCAGTGCTGTGAACTCATCATGGATGTGGATTTATCTCCACATGTTCTTGCTGTTATGGACCGGCTGTTGCTACACATCTGTTGCAGGTACGATTAGCAGCCTACAACTTATAAATGTTACAACTGACTTCATAGTTTAGATAGATGAACCACTTTTATTCTCTTTTAGTACTCATATTGTACTTTTACTACACTAAACTTATTTGAAAACTAGTTACTTTGCAGATATAAATGATTATGTAATAAAACATACATTAATCCACTTTAGCCCTATTTTATAAAGTAGGCTTTTTTTTTGAAAATAGCAGATCTACAGGCTCACAATGGCTTTTATCCCCCCCAAATGTATAAAAATAAAATAAAAAATAAACAAAGGGTATTTATTCAATCTTCAATATCATATAATTAAACATTATTTATTTATCGAGTTCCTGTTACTAAACGTCATGTTTTCATTTTTATTTTTTTTACCGAACTGTTTGAAATATGATTTAGGCTAAATAATTGATGACAAATGATCTGACGTCTATGATAAACGTTTATGACCTTTACAGTTATAATGTTTAGGGTAATTGGACTCAGAAGTGCTACCATTTTAACATTTGGTTACATCTTGTAAATATGTGGAATAATTTGGAATAATTTGAAAAACAAATAATAAAAAAAACCTTCTCTTGTGGGCTCGGGTCCCTGCCTGCACAAACCATTTTCAGAGCCTAAGGGGTTTTCAACTGGTGGTCTGTGGAGGTATTGCATGTGGTCGTTGATCATGGATTCAGTAATGTAGGAAAGATGTATTTATTAGTGTGGTTGCTATAGGCAACACACTATTGTAATTGTTCTATGTCAGAGAAATATTTGCCAGCAAAGTGAACCTGCTTTTTGTTAAAGGCCCAGTTCACCTCTGGGACAACCAGATCATATGTTATTGTTGTTTGGGACACGATCAACACCAGGGACATGCTGGGCCCCTGATTCAGCCCGGGAAAAAGAATTGTAGAGGCCCTCATTGCGCGCTATAGAGAGAGATCTCTCTCTATAGCGCTGCTGCTACTCAAAGATTTGTGACAAAGTAACAAGCCAGTGGGCCAATTACATGAGTTATATTTCGTCGTTGTCGGGTGGAAACCTGTATGTCTGTATGTATGTATTTATCATTTTAAAAATGATTTAAACTAGTAAAAACAGACGATCTACAAGCACACAACGCCGGTGCGAGACGTTGTGTGCTTGTAGATCTGCTGTTTTCACTACTTTTGTGACGGTCTTGTATGATGAAGCAGGGCTTTGCTTTGCGAAAAAATGTACAAATTTGAAACTTGGAGATACGAGATTTCTTCCCGACATTTACTTTGTTGGCCGCCCAGCCCCCAAAATGGAACAAAGGTCGACATTTTATTTAATTGTTTTTCCTAATGGCCGGCCTGGACCGGCCGGGAATGAACCGTCCGTTCGGGAGTTGTCCCGCTTTTCCCAATGGCCAGCACGTCCCTGATCAACACAATTAACTCAAGTAGTGTTTGCTGTTAGCAAACACGACGTCTGTCTGTCTTCTCTTGCATCCTCACCTGACCTGATGCAATATTGTACACAGGGCCGGCCCGGCTAGTTCAGAGCTCGAAGCGAGGTTGGCATTCATGCAGTGGTGTCAGTTCAGAAAAAGCTAAGGTATGGCAACATGACTGGTGTCTTGCACGCGCGAAGGCACGTGTGCAAGACACCAGTCATATTGCCATACCTTAGCAACAGGCATGATACATTTAATTTAAGAAGTACATTTAATCCCCCCACCCCCCCCATGTGGCACGTTAGTAAACGCACCTGTGCAGCTGACCTGCGGAACCTGGGAATACAGCATTTTGTCAAAACGGGGAGAATATAATTATAATACCTTGTTAAAGCGACCATTTTGTTAAATTTTGCATTTGTAGATATTTTAATTTATTTAACAACATAATAACCAGCACAGATAGACAAAGATACATTCATTCGGCCTTAGTAATCTGGAGGCCCGTTTCAAGAGCTATTGATGAGGCCCCCCCACGCCAACGCCAGCACACCCAGGCCACAGTAGCCACGCAACAATCGCACACAGAAGTTGACTTATAGTCAATGACTGTCTGCTATTTATATATTATTATTATATCACTACATAATGTTATAGCTTTGACCTAAATGGTGTATATTAACAAGGTTATATGATTATTAAAAAGTGTTATACGTGTGTTGCAAGTTGAACAAGGCTTGCTGGCTAGCTCTTGGAGGCCCCTGGTGGCTGAGGCCCGTTTCAATTGAAACTGGTGAAACATAGCTAAGGCCTCCCCTGAGCTGCATACCCCTGCCATACCCAATTGACGCCCCTGCATTCAAGTCATGTTTATCCACCAACAATGTCTCGCTCCTCCTCACAGGCTGCAGCTGAGCACATACACAATATTGTAGTATTTCAGCATGGCTATAGTGTTGCATTTTGCATCATATGATGATGATGCATTTATGCAAAATGCATCGCTAGTCATGCTGAAATACTAAAATATCTCAAAACACAGATTGAACACAAAAAATAACTCTATATGCAGTAGATATAGTAATAAAAAAACACACACACAGGCATTCAATCAGTATACAAAAATAAAACATACATAGAATATACAAATGCATTAAAAACTATCAAATGCATCCCATGACCTAGCAGCAGTGATCTAGGGCTGTAACCATTTAAACATTTTCTTATTTAAAATCTCTACTGCAGTTGGCACAAATTATGTCTTGTAACCCTTCAGGCTTCCTGCCTGATGGTAACAGCTCAAATGAAGGTCGAAGAGGGTGGTTAGACCTTTTGTAGTTTTATCCGTAATATTAATTATTTTATTTAAATAATTAGTTTGAATGATTTTGGTGACTCGTAAAGTGTTGAGATGCCTTGCTCATTAATATGTTGCTGTAGATTTGTCATATTGGTACCCGCACAATCAGCGTCGGCCTTTGATACAGGGGAGACAGTTGCTTGCCTGGGGAGCCAGGTCTGCTAGGGGTGCTATGTAGCCCTAAAAAATATTATATATATGTACATTTTGGGTGCCCAGGAAGCGAGTTTAGAAACTCTAGGCTTGCTAAGGGAAACCACGCCCCGCACTCATTTTTGAAGCTTGTGATTGGCTGAACCGGAGGTTGGGAGCGCTCCGTTGTAGTCACTTGGACCGCGCGAGGTGCACCAAAACCCAATTATCATTGCGTTTATCGTGCGCTTGCCCAGGCCTTACGGCCTGGGCATAAATAGAACGATTGCATTCACCACGGCTTCGTAACGCGGGCACTCGCGCCTGCGGCGCTCGGGCGCGAAGAGCAGGACCAAGGTCCGCTGGCCTTCGTGCCGCTTTCAATGTCGTGGACAATAACTGAAAACGAGCGCTCCTTCCCTTAGCAAGACTAGAGTTTCTAAACTCGCTGGCAGGAGAGATGGGTTGGGAGAGGGACGACAGTGTTGTCCCTCTTCATGATATCACAATAGAATGAAGAGGAGAGGTTCATATGTCTGTGATCATGGTGTCATTTGTGGGAACTGTCTTAGTCTGATGGCTTATGGGAATATGTGTTGATCAAGGTCTGAATTTGGATTGGCAATTCTTTATAGGCTATTTGTATATTGTGATTAGTGGCTACTGGCCGATAGAATAACGTTACTGTGGCTATTTACAACCACAACAGCTAAAGTCCTGGTTTATGTCTGTCTATCAGTCATTGTTTCAGTGACGCAACACCATCGATCGCTTTGGTTTTCTACTGGAGTCCAGTCTTTTACAAATGAAGTCAAGTCAACTCAGTGACACTCGTCGGTTTTTAAACTTTCTCCAGCAGCGTTGTTAGTCTGGGGGATGTACGCACACTTAGCAGGCAACCCAAAAAGCCTTGAATGAACTATAAGCACAGCTCCGCTCAGCTGTGCTCAGCTGCAGCATGTGAGGAGGAGCGAGACATTGTTGGTAGATAAACATGACATGAATGACAAACTCGCCTTGGGCGCTGAACTAGCTGGGCCGGCCCTGCGTACAATATTGCATGAGGTCAGGTGAGGATGCAAGAGAAGACAGACAGACAGAAGTCGTGTTTACTTGAGTTAACTCTCTATCTATCTGGCCCTAGCCAATCAGAGAGGGGCAAAGGGTGACATCATAATATCAAGGCATATGAGGTGATGCAAACCTCCCCACTCAGGCTTTGAACCCAGGCCTCCTGCGTGAAAGACCAATATCTTAACCATTACTCCAAAGGGTGGTTCATTCAGCCAAAATCCGTCTCACTTGCATTTCAAATCGTATGACTGGCTGGTGATATAACTTAACTGGCACAAGGTATTTATAAACATACTTCTTGATCGGGCACATTCTTTGTATCTGCGCTGCTGCTCTCCGTGGCTCGGTGCAAAGGGTTCACTCACTGCGTGCGACTGGAATGCTCAGACATGTGGTGCGCGGCCCCAACATGAGCTGCTTGGAGCGGAGGATGGTCTTCGCTCCTAGCCGCTCTGAACCATTTTAAAACTCACTCGCTCCACACTCCAAAATCGTTGCACACCACTCACAGCTCCGCTCCACTCGTATGCTCTATCCAGGTGTGTTACCTGTTTGATGGACTACAACTACTTTTCAACCACGGTATAAATAATGAGACAAGACATGATTTTGGGAACACTGGCTCTAGCTTGTCTATCATCTGAATCAGGGCTGCCAAAGTTAGGAGTGAGACTTTTTTTGTGGGGGTGGGGGGAAGGAATGGTTGATAAAGTGCAGCGAATCTACAGGCTTAACAGTGAACACTGCTGCAGAATAATCTGCAGAACATCCAATTTTTTAAAACATATTTTTAATTAATTATAATTATTATTGTCATTTCTATTTTTATATTGTGATTTGTGGCTACTGGCTGTTTACCAGGCAGGCACTGCAGGCAAAGTCAAGGACCCCTTAGCTGAGGGAGATGAAGCAGGGCCATATTGTATTACATTTTAATAGATGTCATAGATAGCTCCATTAGACTTGTTTGACAGCACTGTGATCAGTGTATTTATCAAACATTTAAAACTCTCAATACTTGGTACCTTCCCTCTATTCCACTGGTTCCCAAGCTTCGGTCTCGGGACCAATTTGTGGGTCGTAGACACATTTTTATGGATCCCTTTATTTTTTTTTGATTATTATTTTATTACCTTTTTGTTTCCTACATTTTGCTCATAATTATTTCAAAATATTTTCAAAAAACATTCCCAAAAGAGCATTTTTTTAATTAATTTAAAACAAAATGCAATGATTTTTTTCAGTAATTTCACAAAGAAATCAAACACATTGCATAATACATATGGAGTAATTAGAAAACAAATGTTTAAGAAGTAGTGAAAATAGCCGATATACAAGTTCCCAACTCTGCGCGAAGCGATGCATTGTGAGCTTGTCTCTTTTGGGTCTTGAGCTAAACTGTTAGGGAACCAACCACTGTCTATCTCTTCTAAAGCTCTCCTCAGAATATGTGGATATTGGGGTTCAAGTGGTTAATGTAAATACAAGAAAAGGTCCTATCACACAAAAAATTTTGGAGACCCATGCACGCGTGCTCGTTCGTGCATGCCCTCGCGGGAGGCAAGAGCTGGGTTGTGGTCGTCTTTGTGAAACAGCCCGGTGTTTACTCGCGGACCGAGCGAGTGTGTTTGTGTCTCCACCGCCGCATGTGTGTATGTGTAAAGGGGGAGGGAGGGGAGGAGCAGCTGCATTCACTGCGCTTAGAAATCTCCGTGCGACTTTTACCGAGCAAGAATACCCCTGCAACTTTCGGGAGAGGTCGGTGGGATGTCTGTAAAAATGGGTGTGAAATGGCAAGTGTGGCGTGGAACGTGAGAAGAGGTTAAAGGACCACTTCACCTCTGGGACAACCAGATCTCATTTTATTGTTGTTTGGGACACGATCAACACAATCCTAGTTATTTTTTGTGTTCAATCTGTGTTTTTAGATATTTTAGTATTTCAGCATGCAACAACTGGTCATATGATGCAAAATGCATCATAATATGACCCTAACCCCAAACAACAATAAAATAAGCTCTGGTTGGCCCAGAGGTGAAGTGGTCCTTTAAATTGCTCAAAGCTTGAGACTTGGCAGCCCTGTCTGAATACTGGTCTAGTAGCCCAATCACAGGCTAGTGTGGTCCACAAGTCCCACCCAAACATATAACAGCTGATTTAAACACATCGAGGCAGTGACGCGATATACACGTTATGGGCTTATATCAGCTGGGGGTTTGTAGATCTTCGGTTTGCAGCGGTTGTGTGGGCCGGTCTGGGCCAAGATGCCAGGGCTGAATTTATGTCCCCTCACTAGAATGACTTTAGGAACAGATGCTGGCTACGCTTCTGGTAGATACCTATTTTTTCACGTTGCCAGACGCTTATCTTCTTATTGCCACCCACTAGAAAATCTCCCCTCCTACCTCAAGTACAGCTCCGCTGCTCCCCCGTCTCTATCTGTTTTCATCGACACTAATCGACTGTGAACCGGTGCTCCTGTCAAGTATAAAGTCCAACTGAGACCTTCATCTTCTCAGAGTTCCTCTGTCTGCAATCATATACACTTGTAGTCAATAGTCAATCACAGAGTGCATGTTCGTCTGCATCTCCACTCATTGAATCCCATAACCCACACACAAACAACGCGCTCACTATATCATTTTATCACTAATAGTAAAACAATTTTGTTTTGTTTTAAGACCCTCAGGTGATCGGGTCACCTCAGCCTGTGCTGGCCGTAGAGGGAGATGATGTGATCCTTCCCTGTCACATTGAACCACCTGTCAACATGGCCAGGGGGACAGTGGAGTGGACCAGACCTGAGCTGAAGCCAGAATATGTGCACATTCTTCAACATGGAGTTGTGCAACATTTTCTGAACCCGCTCTACATAAAGAGGACGTCCCTGTTCCACGATGAGCTTCCTCATGGAAACATCTCACTGAAGCTGTCCATGGTGAAGCTCTCAGACGAGGGCACGTTCAAATGTAAAGCACTAGGCCTGCCCAGCAGCAGCAGCAGTTTGATCCAGCTACTTGTTGGTAATGTTATGGTCAAAACATGGATGTAAAACAACAAGGAAGGAAAGAGCAGGGCAAGAATAGCTTTAATTGAAAACTGATTGTTGAGCAAGACTTTTCAATTCAACTCCTGATCTGTTGAACTGCTACAGCCTACAGTAGCCATGGTTGTAAAATAATATTAATAAAATATCAAATGTAGAAGCTCACAACGTGATGAATCATGACTAGTTAGTGAGCTTAGAGATAAGGATGGTAATGTGTTTACATGATTTTCTATTAAGTTTACTTCAGTGCGGTTAACATTATGTTTTAAATGTTACTGTTAAATTATGCCATGATCAAACATGAAAAATCAAACATATCCGACAGTCACTACCCCCCTCACCAGACAGACAGACAGACAGACAGACAGACAGACAGACAGACAGACAGACAGACAGACAGACAGACAGACAGACAATCAATCATGTATATGTGTTGTTACAGGGGCTACGGCTGTGCCAGGGATTGCATCAAAAGACCATGGTTTATCTTTGACATGTGATTCTGGCTGCTGGTTTCCACAACCTGAGTTGTCTTGGCTGGACAGCGATGGAAACAACCTCCCTGCTGACTCCTCAGTGACAGACACACCTTCTCAACATTGTCATACTGTCCAGAGCACTGTGACTATGAGAGGAACAGGTAGGGGTGGGCGATATGGAAAAATACAATATCACAATATTATTCCAAGCGGTATCACCATACACAATCTTATCATGAATCTTTTCCATGTTGTGACAGTACAATATATACTGTTAAGGGGAGACCTTGACATTTTAAAGTTTGAGAACTACTGATTTAGACCAAAATGCAGGTTTAAAGTGAATTCTGCAATTAATCTTTGTATTAATAATTCAACAGGATTTGTTATAAGCCTCCCTCATTGTGCCACTATATATATATATATATATATATATATATATATATATATATATATATATATATATATATGTTACAGTATGTTCAAGAAACCAGTAAAAGTTGTCAAGGAGCACTCGTTTTGACGTTCACCACACACTAATCACCACCAGATGGCGACGTCAGCCACTGGATAAGAGAGTTACGTCACGCTTTGAACTCGCCGCAGACCGGAAGTGTTTACTCTTTATTTACTAGCCTAGCCTAGCCTAGCCTAGCCTAGCCTAGCCTAGCCTAGCCTAGCCTAGCCATTAGCTCCATTGTAGTCACTTGGACAGGGCGTTTAACGTGCGCTTGCCCAGGCCTTACGGCCTGGGCATAAATATAACGATTGCATTCACCACGGCTTCGTAACTCTTCGCGGCCACTCGCGCCTGCGGCGCTCGGGGGCGAAGAGCAGGACCAAGGTCCGCTGGCCTTCGCGCCGCTTGGGGCTTCGTGGACCCAGGGGGGCCTCGTAACTCGTTTGGGCTTCGTGGATACAGGGGGGCTTCGGTAGCCGCTCGCAGTGTCGTGGACAATAGAGCGGCGCACCGCCTGGAATACGTTGTTGTGGCGACCGCTTGCTCCGCCCCGTGCCGCATCACGAGTGCTCCGCGTCTCGAATGTGCTGGTTCTCTTATATCCGGTGACATATATATATATATATATGATATCTCTGAAAAGGCATATCGTGACGTGGAGACATTGTATCATCTCAACGATATTTATCACCATATCACCCAACCCTAGGAATTGGACACGCAATCTGCAGGGTTCATCTACCACGCTTCAACCGCAGTGCTGAGGCACGCTATGACATCCCAGGTAATGAATGTTTCCATCGCTCTTCTTGCTCCTGCCAGCTCCCCATGCATTTCTGTCTGCAACAAAGATTCAGGTGCAGTTTAGTTTGTTAGTTACACATAAACCTTAATATTTGTGTCAATACCGCATAATCATGTGTAATACATCCATTTTGACCTAAAAAAAAAAAACCTTCAAACACGGCACAACAACAAGGTCAAAAGTCAAATATAAGAGTGTATTTGCCAAAAGTAGTAGTAGGCCTACTGTTATCTATGTCTCCTCCATACCTCCAAAACCTGATCAACCCCTGCACCCCCACCCGTGCACTTAGATCAACCAACACAGGGATGCTGACTGAACCCTTGCTAAAAACCCCAGGGCAAAAATCCACTCGTCCGAGACAGTTTGCCCTCCTGGCCCCCAAGCTGTGGAATAAACTCCCTGTCGCACTTAGAACAACGGACTCACTCGCTAGCTTTCGCCGTGGACTGAAGACTCACCTTTTCAGACTCCACCTAAACCCTTAGCACTACTGGAAAAATCAATGACCATACATGAAGCTAGTTAGCATCTGTTTTTAGGTTTTTTAGAAACTTTGATTTTCTTTTTTTTTTTTCTTACAGATTATATTGTTTTTTTTTCTAGATAGATATTAATTTGCATTTGTTATATTGCTGTTGATGTACTGACATTTAACCTTGTTTATTATTGTGATGTTTTTATCTGCTTATTTTAAGTCGCTTTGGATTAAAAGCGTCTGCTAAATGCCTAAACTGTAAACTGTAAACTGTTATCCAAAAGTGCAGTCACCCCAAAAATATGGTGCCCAGATGTGCCTAGTGCAGAACCTCTCCTGTATTCATACATTTTCCACATGACCACAAAATATCCAAGAAGGTAGCACAAGTCTGAGTTGACATCATCTATGATGTAACGGTTAACCAGAATAATGAGATCTGTAATCTCTCCATGTGTCAGAATAACCGCTGCCCTAAACGTAGTGTTGTTGAATAAATACAGGACAGAAGCACGAAGCAAGTGGAAAAAGTACTCATATTCCTTACTTAAGTAAAAGTATCAATACTGCAATATAGAAATACTCTGTTACAAGTAAAAGTCTGGAATACAACATTTACTTGAGAGTAAAAGTACAAAATGTTTGAAAATAGCAGATCTACAAGCAGTTTAGTATGAGAAACGTCACATCTTGACCGTATCTGCACTGTTTGTCTCTGTAACACTTGCTTTGATCTTTTATTGTTGATTGACTGTCACGCTCTGACATCACTATCTGACATGACATCACTGAGATGTCAGGGGAACCACACTGACAGAATCCCTTTTATGCCCATATATGGAGATCCCTGATCATCAATATTAAGCCCATGTCTGTGAATGCCAATACATGTCAGTCTAACCTATAGACCAGTGGTTCTCAAAGTGGATTCCAGGGACTCTGTAGGTTCCTTTAGGGTGGGTCTAAATGGACCCATACGAGTCTGTAACTCTGACAGTGTACAAATGGAACCAAATGAACCTGTTAGGGTCCAAATTTCAAGGTCTCCCCTTAACTCTGACAGTGTACAAATGGAACCAAATGAACCCTAACAGGGACTCTGTAGGTTCCTTTAGGGTGGGTCTAAATGGACCCATACGAGTCTGTAACTCTGACAGTGTACAAATGGAACCAAATGAACCTGTTAGGGTTCATTTGGTTCCATTTGTACACTGTCAGAGTTAAGGGGAGACCTTGAAATTTGGAGGTTTGAGAAACACTGCTATAGACTATAAATGTCAGTCTAATGGCCCTTTCCCACTGCGCCCGATAACGATGACGATATGTCGGCGACGGCGTTCACAACAATTACGACAGCTTTATCAAGGGCCTTTACTAGTGTGGCTGGTTCTACAGACAGGGATCGCCATATATGGGCATACAAGGGATTTTGTTAGTGTGTTTCCCCTAACAGTAACAGGACTTCATATGGGAATATGGAGGCCACATCGGCCACATACAATCCCTTTTATGGCCATATATGGAGATCCCTGTCTGTAGAACCAGCCACTCTAGACTGACATGTATTCTATAGGTTAGAAAAGCGACTACTTTACACCACTGTCTGGGAAGTAGTAGACTAAAGGCCCATTCCCACTGGGCGTGATAATGTTAAAGATAAAGATAAATATATATAAATATCATTCTCAATTGAAGTGCATGGCAGCATCCACACCACAACGATTAAATGTGGCATCATGGTCCAATATATTCCATGTTTGGGATTTTTCAATAATTGAGTCTTATCGGTTTATACAGTGCTTCCATCTTACTCTCATGAGATAAAAGGGCGACTTAGTTGCAAAGGTGAACGGGTACATATTAGATAGATAGATAGATATATAATACTGCATATGGTTATTATTATAGACAGATGGCTTTTCAGAGGACAGGGTTACTTGAGGACACGAGGAGATTAAGCTCTACCGGCGAAACTAGTTTGTCAACGTAGCTTTAATAGTTGTGGCTTCCATGGGCTATGCCAAGGACTTCCGACGTAAACAAGACCGTAAATGGTCTTATTTGGTGATGTTCCTTTGGGCAGGATGTTTTAACTGTGCCTGTGCTGCATATCTTTGTGTTGACTGTACGTGTGATGTTATTCATTTTGTCTAATAAAATATTCTTTGTTGATAAGAAAGCGTAAGGTGTGCCAGCAATGGAAAAAAAAGACTTGACAGTCAAAACAGATAATTATGTCCATGATGAGTGATTAATGAAAGGCATGACAGGATTGAAAGGAATGCAGTATCTCAATAGGTTGATACAGCTGTGAGGAGGAGGTTTGATGGTTAGGCTGTGGATCATGGATTATGATTGTTGACATTAGGGATGGGACGATAATCGAATCGTGGATATTTAATTTATTGTGAAATTGTCCTCCGTCATGCACTGGGATCAATTCACCTTTTATTTGCCAAGCAGCATATCTGATACTACTTGAACCCCCTATAATTCATGAAATGGACCTGTAAATAACTTATTTTTTTTCACTCTCTACCAAATGTCTTTGCCAAAAAATAGTTGATCTACAAGCTCACAACGCGTAGATCTGCACATTTCTTTGGCAAATGTTCCGCCCCAAGTTAATGAATGTTGGGGATATTTTGATTATCGCGATAATATTGTAAATTGCAATTTCTTTGGTTACAATAATCGTGATGTGAAATGTTCATTACGTCCCATCCCTAGTTGACAATCAATGTCAAATCTCTACAAGAATTCTGGTCTGGTCTGGTCTGATCATTTCCTATGCCTTCATTTGAAAGAATCCAGTAGGCCTAGTTAATTTTTCGCTGTGAAGCGTTTCCAAATTATCTTTTGTTGTTGCATATCGTCACTGTCTGGCCAAAACCTCTCAACTCCATTTTTGAGGTTTTAGATTTTTGGGCATAAATCAGGGCTATTGAACACCCTTTACAGCTTGAGTGTTGGTTAACATAATATTGAACCAATGGAAAGTAGTAAAAAGTGCTTGGGACAAAACCTCCTAACTCCACACTTTCTGCCAAACCAGCTATCTCCACCCAATTGGCCCTCTCTTTTTTCATAAATATGTGCTATTGAACACCCTTTACGTCTGTGTGTTGGTTAAAATAAGATTGAACCAATGAAAAGTAGTAAAAATCCCTTCGATAGCTCATTTTCCCGAAAATGAACATTTTGGAGTTAGGAGGTTTCGGCCCGACAGCAGAGATATGATACACATGGGGCGTGCAGCTTCTTGGTGTGCATTGGAACCATTAAACCATAATTATATGGTTCAATTATGTCAAGAAATAGTCTTTATATGGTAATGTTACAACTGAGTTTATAGGGAGGAAGGGTGCGGCTGTAGTGTGTTGTTGCGCAGGGCTGCATGGAGTAAACTGAAGATACCTTGCTTTAATTCAATAGAAAAAAATGATTTCTTTTCATTTATAAAAATAAATAAATCAGCAAATATTCAAAACCTTTCTGTGTTTGTCAGCGCCGCTATCCAAAGCTCCCTTAGGTATGGTTGGGGGTGTGGTTAGATCATGTTGAGCTGGTCATTTTAAAAGTAGTTCTAAAGTCCATGCATGTTGCATGCAAAGGTGCATGTGTAACATGCTAATATGGTATATAGTGGCAATCATAAGTGCGGTGCTGCAGTGTGGCAGATTTTTAATGAGTAAATCAGACTAACCTTTGTACTTTATTTAAGTTTAAAATTATATAAAATATTTCCCCCCCCAATAAATTAAAAAGAAAAGAAAATCACACCCAATGTGAAGTGAGCGGTGGTCGTGCTTGCATAACGTCTTCAGACTAGGATATAAGTAGGATGTACAGGCTACAGACACACACACATTGCTATGGCAAAACATGACAGGAATCTGGCTAGTGGCTACAGACACACACACAGCCACTCTATGGAGCGGTTTACCACCGCTCCAAAAAATATCAAATTATCACCACTGGATTGCCGTCATGGCACCCCAGGGTGCCCCAGCACCCACTTTGAAAACCCCCGCTCTAGAGCACAACTACAGGGCAGCGCTCTGTGGATTTGTCTATAGACATAATCATATGACTCTACCTCATCCCTGTGTTCTCTCTCTCTCTCTCTCTCTCTCTCTCTCTCTCTCTCTCTCTCTCTCTCTCTCTCTCTCTCCAGTGACTCTGAAAGTCATCCCTGACAGAACTCAGTTCTTGGTATCTGAGTCCATCTCACTGAGTTGTGGGAGAGATGGGAGATCTGTGCCAGACTGGTCTGTGAGAAGGCACATCATTGACCAAGGCAATGGAACCTGCAACACTGAATTTGGAGAAACCAAAGGTGTGTGTGTGTGTGTGTGTGTGTGTGTGTGTGTGTGTGTGTGTGTGTGTGTGTGTGTGTGTGTGTGTGTGTGTGTGTGTGTGTGTGTGTGTGTGTGTGTGTGTGTGTGTGCGTGCGTGCGTGCGTGCGTGCGTGTGTGTTAGAGCTGGGATCGGGCCCATTTTCTCTGTCCGTTCCGAACCCGTGTCCGACAGTTTTCTATCCGACCTGAGTCGACGTCCGAGCATTAATCATGAAAAAGCGTCCGACCCGAGCCGAGGCCCGAACCTTATGTTTTCAACGCTTTTTCGCCTTGTTTCTTTTTCTTTGAGGAAGCCACTGATTAACACTCACTAGCAAACGTGTTCTAATGTGCAGTGCATGCAGCGTGCCTGCTTGTTACCCTTAATGTGAATATTAAGCCACACTGTAGCTTGTGAAAGTGTTTAAATAGTAGGCTATGTCGATTATTAAATAATAAAAAATAATAACGTGCGCTGCTGGATGTCTGACTGCAAGTTTCTGCGCCTGGAAAATAGCAGATACAAGCTCACAACGCGTCGCGGATGCGAGGCGATGTGAGCGGGGAAATCCCTTTCAGGCAAACGCCGATAAGGCAAACGGTCCACGACATTGCAAGCGGCGCGAAGGCCAGCGGACCTTGGTCCCTGCTCTTCGCGCCCGAGCGCCGCAGGCGCGAGTGCCCGCGAAGAGCGGGCCAGGGCGGCGCGGCCGTTACGAAGCCGTGGTGAATGCAATCATTATATTTATGGCCAGGCCGTAAGGCTGGAGAACTGCAAGGTTCCCAGAGTAAACTGTGTTGATTCTTTTTTTTGTGTGTTCCGAAATTTGTGAGCAAGACGCAGACAGCCTAGCTAAACGTCACCACAGCAATAAGTGGAACATGAGTTTAATCTAATTCTTTAATTCATTCATTCATTAATCAACATGTTTTAGAATAAAGCTGTACATAAACGCACCATTTACCATGTATGTAGATATAGATAAATACTGTAGACAGGCAGACTGACTGACTGACTGACTGACTGACTGATTGATTGATTGATTGATTTTAATTGTGTTTTGTATAGGACCATCCTGCAACATTCACCTGTATCCGTGGGATGGTGGCATATACTGGTGTCAGTCGGAGTCAGGAGACCTCAGCGACCGTGTCAACATTTCAATCTCTGGTACAATCACCATATATCTACATCAATTCGTATATATATATATATATTTATATATATAAATGAGACTTTAAACTAGATACAGGAACCATAAGGTATTTTTGACAATGTTTATTATGGTAATGTAAGGTTTGGGAAAAAATGAATGGGGTCCAATGGAGAACATATTCCTTTTGGTACCAGCTGGGGGGAAAACATAGCGAAACTAGCGGGAAATCTTAGGAACACTTAGTTCCGGGTGTGTTTCATGTCAAATCTGGATAACTGGCCCCCTGCTCCTACCTCAATTACAGCTCCCCCTCTATCTGTCATTATCAACACTAATCGACTGTGAACTACACCCTCCCGTCTATAGTGCCATACAACAATACAAGGTGCTCGACAAGTATAAAGTCCAACTGAGACTTTCATCTTCTCAGAGTTCCTCTGTCTGCAATCATATACACTTGTAGTCAATAGTCAATCACAGAGTGCATGTTTGAACCACCTGTCAACATGGCCAATGGGACAGTGGAGTGGACCAGACCTGACCTGAAGCCAGAATATGTGCACATGCTCCAACATGGAGTTGTGCAAGCTGGTGTTCTGAACCCGCTGTACATAAAGAGGACGTCCCTGTTCCACAATGAGCTTCCTAATGGAAACATCTCACTGAAGCTGTCCAGGGTGGAGCTCTCAGACGAGGGGAAGTACAAGTGTTATGTTCCACCAAGCAGAAGCAGTTTGATCCAGCTACTTGTTGGTAAGGTTATTAGCTGGGGACGAACTGGAAAGTTTGTGCACTTGGTGAAGAGTTTTAGATTTTTGGTATGGTGTTATGTATGGGTAAAAGGTTTTCAAAAAACATTGCAAACAAGTTGGTCTGTTTGCAATGAATCAGATATTAGATAGGGCATTCTACCACTTTTTCGAGTCACGTGTTCAAATACTGGATTCTGATTGGCTAAATTCCGGAGGTTATGAGAGGACAACTGCCGCAAAGTTGTGTGTCCGAGATCAATGCGCCTCAGTGTACATCCGGGGACTTTCCCCCAACCAACAAATGAAGGTCGCAGCGGTCCTATGTTTACTAACGTGCGTACTATCGTCGCCGATTTATTTGGATCCAATGCAATCCGCCAACTTTAAAGCCCCTTTTCTCTGAACCTATGCCTTTCTGGAAGCGAACAGCCTCTATTTACGGCCGGAACGGTGCTTTTAACTGACGTTAGCTTAGCTGTAAGCTAGACGCATGGATTACTATGGAGTTGGCGCCATCTGTTGGTGAGTAGAAGATGTTGTTTGTGGAACTATCTGCTGTCTCGCGGAAGTTTTATAGGCAATAATGATTGTAACTTAAGATCCTTGCAAGTTACAACTATGTGTTTTCTTTCATGTATACGGGAAAAAGTGGTAGAAAAGCTATTTACCACTCGGGGTCGGACATTATGCTCTCATAATGTCCTGAGTGCGGGTGTTATCGGACTCGGCTGCGCCTCGTCCGATAACACCCCCACTGCGGACATTATGAGAGCATAATGTCCTCTCACTCGGGGTAAATTGCTTACGTATATTGTAGACCACTAGAGGGTGAGCCCAACTTGTTTTACGATAGTTTTTGAAAACCTTATACCCATACCTAACACCAAGTCAACATGTATAAACTAGTTACCAAGTGCATATTTTATTTAATATGATTTATTCATTATGATTTATTATGAATTTTGACACATTAAAACCCAGTTTAAAGGCATGTTTAGCTCCCGACAGCCATCGTGGACGCCATCTTGAAAATGGGGTCTTTCCGGTAGTTATTTCTTCCTGAATTTTTAGTATGTTGTTTATCATACCCAATAGCATCAGCATCCATTGGAAAATCTCTTTTATCAATTATTTGGGGTTTGAACCATATACTGATGTATCTAATATTTGATTCGTTGCAAACAGGCCACTAGGGGGCGAGCCCAACTTGTTTGCGATGGTTTTTGAAAACCTTATACCCATACCAAACACCATACCAAAAATCTGAAACTCTTCACCAAGTGCACCAAATTGACCAGTTCGTCCCCAGCTATATGGTCAAAACATAGATGTAAAACAACAAAGAAGGAAAGAGCAGGACAAGAATAGCTTTAATTGAAAAATGATTGTTGAGCAAGACTTTTCAATTCAACTCCTGATCTGTTGAACTGCTACAAGCCATGGCAAAATTAAGCCTCTTATACAAAATACTCAATACTTACCTTGGAGTTGGAAATAAGAAAAAAGTCCCCCCCCCCTTTTCTGTATTGCCTAAAACTGGAGGATTCATTGTGGGGTTTGGATTGTGCCCGGTTAGCTCAGTCGGTAGAGCTCTCGCCTTTGAACCGCAAGGTCATGGGTTAGATTCCGGGCACCGCCAACTCAGCGTATGAGTAGCACGGCTTGGCAAGTCGTGCGGCAAGTACTGGGAGCTGATGGTAGGTGTGGCGCTCCACCTCAGCAGTCCATCTCCCAGGGGTCTAGCGCATTGTAACAGGGACAGACTCCCGCGTGTTACCGGCTGATACCGACAATAAGCCACTCCCGACCTACTTACTTTGGATTGCAAAGTACACTCTGATGATGTCATCAAAGTGTACTTTGCGAGCCAAATCCCACAATCAATCCTCCAGTGTTTTGTATTTTTGTCTTGTTGTCGGTCATAGTAATGTCTTTTTTTTTTGCCAGTTGAAAACGTATTATCGATGCACTGGAACTACTGTTTATTTGATTGATTTCATTGTAGAATGTTGACATTTGTGTCATAACTCACTGTGTTTAAGAGGTTATGACTAGGACTATAATTAATTATATAGTGTAATATAATTATTAACACAGTGAAGGCAGTGAAGGAGAGTGGACTATCTGCAGGAGGGAAGGCAGGAATTGGGATTACAGTGATCATCTTGCTGGCATCAATATGCCTATGTGTCTACTGCTGTAAGTCTTTAACTGTTTAACTATCATCTATGTATCGATAATGATAATGATAATTAAGCCTTGCTGCAGGAACGAGCCGACAGGCGAGTTCCGTTGGAAGGCTGAAGTTCAACCAATCAGATTGCTTCGTTGGAACTACCTGTTGTATATCAATGATTAATGTCTCCACACTGGCCATAACATCTTAACAGTTACACAACCAGGAAAAGACCCTACCGATTTGCAGTGGGGGACTGGCTGTCTGGCGTACCGGTCAAATGCCCGGTGGGCCGGTAGGCCAGTGCCCGGTAACCATCAAAATTTCTTCTTTCTTTCTTTTTGAACATTAGAATAATTATGGTAATGCTGGCTGCATGGCCAATGTCCGCTTTTTTGGGCTGGGCGCATGATTTTAGGGCAAAATCTGAAATGTATAGATTTATACGTCGTTGTATGACCGCGCCTGTGCATCGAAAATAGCCAATCTACAAGCTCATAAAACATCATGTCCTGACATAACTGCTTGTACATGTATGGGTTGTGTAGTTATCATTTCTGTTCTGTGAAAGAGGTGGTATTTGGAGCATATGTACTATTTATATGTACCTTTTGACCCAACGATTAGGTAGAGTATCATGCTGGACGGAGTCGGACAGTGACAGTGTCAGCCAAGATGCCAGGACTGTCGATTTAGGTGAGATAGAGAGAGAGAGAGTGTGCGCACGCGTGCGTGCGTGTGTGTGTGTGTGTGTGATATCTTATAAAACATTAAATTATTATTATTATAGTTTTGTATGTGAAATAGCACATGCTGACTCTGTCTGTCTGTCTGTCTGGACGGACGGACGGACGGACGGACGGACGGACGGACGGACGGACGGACGGACCGACCGACCGACCGACCGACCGACCGACGGACGGACGGACGGACGGACGGACAGTCTATGGGTTTGCCGGTCTGACATCACGCTTTGACATCAGTGTCACTGTGGTGTCATGGGAACCACTCTGACAGAATCCCTTTTATGCCCATACTGTATATGGATATCCCTGATGTCATCAATATTAAGCCCATATCTAACAGGACTTCATATGGGAATGCCCATATATGGAGGAAGACAGCCCATATCTGTGTGGCTGGTTCAGACAGGGATCTCCATGTATGGGCATAAAAGGGATTGTACGATGCAACTGCTTGTACATGTATAGGTTGTGTAGGCTAGTTATCATTTCTGTTGTTCTGTGAAAGAGATGGTATTCGTAGCTTATGTACTATTTACCTTGACCCAACGATTAGGTAGAGTATCTGCACGCCGGACGGAGAGGGACAGTGACAGCCAAGATGCCAGGATTGTCGATTTAGGTGAGAGAGAGAGAGAGAGAGAGAGAGAGAGAGAGAGAGAGAGAGGAGAGAGAGAGAGAGAGAGAGAGAGAGAGAGAGAGAGAGAGTGTGTGTGTGTGTGTGTGTGTGTGTGTGTGTGTGTGTGTGTGTGTGTGTGTGTGTGTGTGTGTGTGTGTGTGCGTGCGCGTGCGTGTGATATTTTATAAAACATTCAGTTATATAGACAAGCAATGATTTACCTAAATCCTTGTAGACTGCTACTTTTTACATGATTATCATCTTGCTGCCATCAATATGCCTATGTGCCTGCTGCAAAAAAACAGTCCAACCTCTGTCTCACATCTTAACAGTTAAACAACCAGGCGAAGACCCCACTGATTTGCAGTGGGGGACTGGCTGTCTGGCGTACCGATCAAATGACCGGTGGGCCAGTAGGCCAGTGACCATCACAATTTATGTTTTCTTTATTTTTTAACATTAGAATAATTACGGTAATTCTAGGCATGTAATCATGTTCATACCCCCTTTTTCTGCTAACTTTGTGGGTTGTGTAGTTATCATTTCTGTTGTTCTGTGAAAGTGGTGGTATTCAGAGCTTGTACTATTTATATGTACCTTGACCCAAGTGATATTTTATAAAACGTTCAATTATATAGACAAGCAATGATTTACTTAAATGCATTTGTCATTTGCTCAAACATGTCTCCCTTGTGTTGCAGAGAGGATGCCATTGAATCAAACAGGTGGGTCCTTTGTTTCATGGATGAACTGATATTAAATAGACTTGTAAACCAACACATGTTTTGCCTTTACATGGCAGTCACATCTCTCAATAAAGTCTATCAACATGAAGAATTCACAACATGAGCAGTTCACTACTTTGGTGTGGAAGATGAGGTTGTGGCTAATAATAAAACACTTCATAATATATGTTAATATCCATAGTGAATAATACTTAAACAAATACAGCACAAACATGCATTAATGAAAGAAAGGAAAAAGGAAGGATCCTGACCCATTGTTTGGGAACCAGTGCTCTAGTCTATCTATCTATCTATCTATCTATCTATCTATTACATCACGCCGGCGTTGTCTCTCTCTGACACGGTGAAGCCAAATTGTTCATTCGCTAGGGCTAGGCGTAGCCGTCGCCATGGTGAATAAACCTCCCAGCCTATAGGACAACCGGGACCTCCGTATTCGCTAGGATCCAAAACGTGTGCGTGCGTGTACGTTGCGTGTTTGTTAGTTACTGTATGTGCGTGTCTATGTCCCCTCTGCAGAAAAGAAGATTTGACATTATTTTGCCCTGATCTGATGTTTTTAATCATCATTATCATCAATCTACCCTACACTACACTTGTCTTTTAGAACGTTGGAACTGCTATTTCACTGGAACACAAGTGAACTGCTTATCAATCATCTGATTGTCAGCAATGTTTTGCAAATCAAAGTAGGCTGAACTAATAAATGTGACAAAATCCCCAAATGATTTGTGGCCAAGCCACAAAGTGGCTGAGGCCACTCATTGATATTGGTGTTTCTATTATTATTATTATTCTGTCACTTTTTTCTGTCCTGGCTTGACCGTGCAGTCGCTTTTTACGAAACTCTGAAATATGGTAGAGGGCTATGCCAAACGGAAAAAACACGAAGCTCGCAACAATTGGCCAAAGGGTTGCACTGTAGGAAGCCTTTGAAAGTGCAAATTTGAACATGTATAGCTCATGCTTTGTTTAACATAGAGAACAATACTCCTATCTGGTTCAATAACATTTAGGAGAAGGCTAGCTCTCTGCAGGAGTCTTGTGGAGAGGTCTGTAGTTTATTTGGTTGCAGATTCATGTAGAACTTGAAATGAAGGGAATATCCGCACTCTCTTGAATTATGACTTTAAGAATTATTTATTTATTTACACATAGGCACAGCAGCAGCAGTCTATCTAGAGAAACGGACGCGTTTCGGCCTACTGGCCTTCCTCAGCGTTTCAAACTATAATAAGTCAGTTAGAAGTGACATATATAGCTAAGCAGTAGGTTACAGCTGTATCTCATCAGGGGAAATTGGTTACCTCCCATTTTGTAAACAGTTTCATTTTCACAATACATCTATAATAAAAAATACTTAAATCATTTACAATACATACAGTTTCCACAGTCAGTGCAGTCAAAAATTAGATTTTCAAAAAATCCAGTATGTCCTATTCTATACACCTTACGGAAAATACATAAGAGTTGTGAACCACCAGTCCCAGGGCGCCCCATTGTGGCGGGTATTGGCTCTTTAACCGAACCCATTTCTCAGTACACATTATGGAGGAAGACAGCCCATATCTGTGTGGCTGGTTCAGACAGGGATCTCCATATATGGGCATAAAAGGGATTGTACGATGCAACTGCTTGTACATGTATGGGTTGTGTAGTTATCATTTCTGTTGTTCTGTGAAAGAGGTGGTATTCGTAGCTTATGTACTATTTACCTTGACCCAACGATTAGGTAGAGTATCTGCACGCCGGACGGAGAGGGACAGTGACAGTCTCAGCCAAGATGCCAGGATTGTCGATTTAGGTGAGAGAGAGAGAGAGAGAGAGAGAGAGAGAGAGAGAGAGAGAGAGAGAGAGAGAGAGAGAGAGAGAGAGAGAGAGTGTGTGTGTGTGTGTGTGTGTGATATTTTATAAAACATTCAGTTATATAGACAAGCAATGATTTACCTAAATCCTTGTAGACTGCTACTTTTTACATGATTATCATCTTGCTGCCATCAATATGCCTATGTGCCTGCTGCAAAAAAACAACTCATAAGTCTTTAACTGTTAACTATCATCTACTATTACATCACGCCGGCGTTGTCTCTCTCTGACATGGTGAAGCCAAATTGTTCATTCGCTAGGGCTAGGCGTAGCCGTCGCCATGATGAATAAACCTCCCAGCCTATAGGACAACCGGGACCTCCGTATTCGCTAGGATCCGAAACATGTGCGCGTGCATGGACGTTGCGTGTTTGTTAGTTACTGTATGTGCGTGTCTATGTCCCCTCTGCAGAAAAGAAGATCTGACATTGGTCATTATTTTGCCCTGATCGGATGTTTTTAATCATCAATCATCAATCTACCCTACACTACACTTGTCTTTTAGAATGTTGGACATCTTTATTTCATGGATTGGCATATCTAAAATATGGCATGTGACTATCCAAACTACACAACAAAGTGTGTATACTAGAAATAGAGGTAAACAGTTGCTTTTACTAGCTTTACCCAGGGAAGTGTAAAACCTTAAAATTACAAAATGACTGAAACTCAGAAATGAGAATGATATACAGCATTATGCAAATGAAAATTATACCGTGCATGTTGTATCACTACACAACAACATACAAAAATAGTATGAGGCCTAAAAAACATTTAACCAACACAAACATAAGAGGCCTACTTAGCTGTTATATAAAGTCTAAAACTTCACATAAAAGACCATAAGTGTGTCTACATGTCAGCATTACAACAGTTTTTAAACATACTTAACAACTCAAATTTCCTTTGCAATAAAACAATAAAATAGAAAGCACACAGTCCTTCATATACTGGCATGTGCTGTCTTTTAGTGGGATGCTTTTTGTTAAAAGGTTCAAGCACTATTTGCAAAATTGACAATGACTTATAGAAGATGGTATAGTACTTTTGAATGTTGTCAGTGATAGAAGAACAATACAGCATAGCAACGTTTCAAGAATAGAAAGCCTGCACTTTCTATTAGCTTGCATTCCCCATCGATGAGGTCACCGCTAGACGGATTTCTGAACTGCCCACAACTATGAGACACAGACCGAGTAGACAAAAGTGACATTGGATTGCCAAGCCAATTTCACCAATTGCTATAAAAAAAAAGAAATAAAAATACAAATAGGCCCAAAAAAAAAAACGTAATGATGAATATTAGTATATAGCCGCTTCTGGTGTGTGTGTGTGTGTGTGTGTGTGTGTGTGTGTGTGTGTGTGTGTGTGTGTAACTGGTTTTTATTGAGGACCACATGTCCCCACAAGTATAGTAGAATTGCAGAAATAGACATTGTGGAGAACAAATAGTAGCTCCCCAAATTTGACAAATACATCTTTTATAAAAAAAAGGGGGTGCCCGCTGGCCTAGCGCGGTCCAGGCGCATTCCACATAGGCTCTGATGCCTGACAGCGTGTTGTGGGTCTGAATCCCAATCCCGACAACCTTTGCTGCGTGTCACTCCCCATCAGAAAAGCCCCCAAAAAACAAATCTTAAAAAAAAAAAAAAAAAAAAAAATGTCATCAAGAATTAAAAATTTAATTGCTTTTTTCACCTGATACAGGCGCTGAAACCTCCACAGTTTTAGAGACCTTTGTGTCCTTTGGTAAGAAGTATCCATTCCATAAAGGTGGGTCCTTGTTTTATGGATGAACTGATATTAAATAGACTTGTAAACCAAGACGTGTTTTGCATTTACATGGCAGTCACATCTCTCAATAAAGTCTATCAACATGAAGAATTCGCAACATGACCGATTCACAACTTAGTTGGTGTGTAAGATGTGTTGTGGTGTAGCTAATAATAAAACACTTCATAATATAAAAAACAAGGAAAGAAAATCCTGACACATTGTTTGGGAACCAGTGCTCTAGTCTATTACATACATTTTAGTTTTCCAACACATTTTACAAATAAATCTTTTATATAAAAGGTGGTGCCCACTGGCCTATTGGTCCAGGCGCATTCTCCACCTGCCCAACAGATATAGGGGGCGCTAGCGCGTTTAGCTGAGACGGTCTCAGTACTTCCGGTTCATCCACAGAGTGTTGTGTTGACCCCAGTCATTTTCTCCGTTAGATAAAAATGCTTTCTTTTCACCTTTTTCTACTTTTATCACTTGTCAAAAGATGTTTTATTTGGATGCTTCATCTTTTTACCGTTCATTTTTTTGGTTAGTGTTGTCATTGATTTTTATTTATAAAGGGAAACGTATGTATGCTTCTGTGCAAGCTTATACACACAGCTTTACAGTCTTCACTGCAGAGCAGATAGACAGAGAGAGGTAAGGTAACGCTATTATTATCATAAAATGCAATGCAATCTATCTAATAAAACGTTTGTTAAATGTGCTTAGCAGTAGTGTATTTTAGGGGTTGGCGTCTTTATTTGATGTAAAGAAAGTTTAATATTAAAGCTAGCCTCATTAGCATCTTAGCTCCGTCTATAATAGGCTACTTACTGTACATTATCTGCTATAGACTGTTGGTTCTCTAAGTGGGGTCCGTGGACCCCCAGGGAGTTCCAGGGGGTCCCCAGCTAAAAGTTAGGAACCAAATGGACCCTTATGGGCATGTAACTCAGAGAGTGTACAAATGATCATTTGGTTCCATTTGTACACTCTGAGTTATGCTAACATATGATTTTACAATATAAGTTGGGGTCTCAGAGATACAAATGCTATTAAATGGGGGCCAGTAGCCTAATGGATGTCAAACTGGGGGTCATTGAAATTAAAATGTTTGGGAATCACTGCTAGAGCCGTAAAAATGTTCTCTTATGGGGTCACTGGCCTATCTTATCAAATGGGGGTGAGTGGGATAATAAAAGTCAATTCTTATTACCTCTTATTTATTTGGTGATTATCAAACGGGTATATGGGGACCAAACAATCTCTGTACAAGTAGAGTAAAAATCCTCAATGTTAATTTCAATCAGAGTGTAGACCTTTACAGGGCCATTTGGTTAAATTTATTCTCTAGTTAAATTAAAAACGAAGATTTTACCATGTAAAAATAGTCTACAGTACATGTTATAAACAAGCATCTCTATCTCAGACCCCAATTTATATTGTAAAATCATATGTTAGCATAGCCCTGAATACATGACGGTCATGTATATGACCGTCATGTATTCAGAGCTAATGTTAGCATAACTCAGAGGGTACAAGTGGAACCAAATGATTTGTACAGTTACATACCCCTAAGGGTCCATTTGGTTCCTAACAGTCATTTAGCTGGGGACACCCTGGAACTCCATGGGGGTCCCCGAACCCCACTTAGAGAACCAACAGTCTATAGCAGATGATGTACAGTAGCCTATTATAGACGGAGCTAAGATGCTAATGAGGCTAGCTTTATTATTAAACTTTCTTCTTTACATCAAATAAAGACCCCGGCCCAAACCCTAAAAGACACTACTGCTAAGCACATTTAACAAACGTTTTATTAGATAGATTGCTGCATTTTATGATAATAATAGCGTTACCTTACCTCTCTCTGTCTGTCTGCTCTGCTGTGAAGACTGTAGAAGCTGTGTGTATAAGCTAGGGTTGCCAACTCCCAGAGTTTCAAATACGGGACATCTTCTAATGATACTTGCGGCGCCAAAGGCGCCGCCGAAAAATCGGGTATTTTCGGTTATAAAGTTGTCTAAAATGGGTATTTTCCTATATTAAATCATATTTTTCCTTTCACAATATTAATTCGGGTGTCTTTGGGCCACCTAACCTATTAAAATCGGGTATTTTCGGTTATAAAGTTGGCTAAAACGGGTATTTTCCTATATTAAATCATATTTTTCCTTTCACAATATTAATTCGGGTGCCTTTGGGCCACCTAACCTATTACCTTAAAATCATGTAGTGTAGTCCTATATTATATTTCTCTAAATTTTCCAAAACATATAGCCTAGGTCTACCTGGTTCTTATGTGCCCACTCTCTGGTTACCCAACACTAGTTTAATCATATTGGCATACAGTAATAACCATTGGGTTTTAAAAACAAAATCAACGCATGCTTATGTTATTATTTCACATACCATCCTGTCTGGGGTCGCTTTAGTTGGCAGACAAGACTACTGTAGTGCTCCCAGGAATACCATCCCATGATGGCTGATTTTCTGCTTGCTTGCCTGCTTTTTCACCTTGTTGTTTAGGCTATCACCAATCATGGATTCATGTGTATTCTGCTTGTACACAATCTTCTGTCACACGTTTTTTTTTTAAGACATTAAACAATGTTCTGAGCCGAGCACTGTCGTATGCTCGCTCGCACGCACTCCCGTATCGTCTCTCGCAGGCAACTTGTGGACTGAACTACAGCCCATGGGAAGGGATTGTGTAGGGGGCGGAGACTGTGTCTTAGCAACACTGTGTTAATAAGCCAATTAGCTGCTTACAAACAGCGCAGCGCCCCTCACAGCAATGGGATGCAGCACTTGTCTCAGAGGAGAGCAGAGTGGAAGCTCTCTGACAGGCAAAATCGCTGTCATTTCTCAATTAAATCATCCCGTCATTCATATTTATCCCCCAACCTTCAAATACGGGACCAAGAGCGTCCCGTATCAGTTCAATACGGGACACGTGCTTTTAGTTTCCAAAAAAGGGACGATCCCGTATTTTACGGGACGGTTGGTAACCCTAGTATAAGCTTCTACACAGAAGCATACCTACGTTTCCCTTTATAAATAAAAATCTATGACAACACTAACAAAACAAAAAAATGAACGGTAAAAAGATGAAGCATCCAAATAAAACGTCTTTTGACAAGTGATAAAAGTAGAAAAAAGGTGAAAAGAAAGCATTTTTATCTAACGGAGAAAATGACTGGGGTCAACACAACACTGTGGATGAACCGGAAGTACTGAGACCATCTCAGCTAAACGCGCTAGCGCCCCCTATATCTGTTGGGCAAGTGGAGAATACCACATAGGCTCTGATGCATGACAGCATGTTGTGGGTTTGAATCCCAATGCCGACAACCTTTGCTGCGTGTCACTCCCCATCTCTCTTCCTGTATCCTGTCTGTTTACTGACCTATCAAAGGTAGGCCTTAAAAAATAATCTTTAAAAAATGTCATCAAGAATTACAATTTGAATTGCTTTTTTCACCAGCATTAGACGCGCTAGGGGCGCTTATCTCGCCCCACCTGTCCCACATGCACAGCTTGCTCGACCAAGGACAGGTAAATATAGAAAAGAATTGTTTAAAACTATTGCAAAGCACAACATTTATTGGCCTGGTCTTGCACTCAATAAGTATGACAGCCCGTCCGTCCCCCCGCCCGGTGGATGACATTCTGGAACTTCTGCCCATTTTCCAGAGAGGCATCTGTCGTATCTCAAGTTCCCCGCCTCTTGGGCAAACTAAGATCCGTTGCGGCTGTTGTTTCATTGGGTTTGCTGCTGCTGCGCCCCCTGCAGAGGTGGCTCAACAGCTTCCATTTAGATGCAGAGCGACACAGACACAGGAAGATCTTGGTGTCTCAACGGTATATCTCCTTGCCCTAGCCCCGTGGAGGGACAGGGCTTACATTTCAAGGGGCGTCCCTATGTGGCCACCGACGCCTGCCCCTTGGGCTGGGGCCGGTTTGGCAGAGCAGGACAGCTCACGGACGGTGGTCCGCGAAAGACGGTACCGACCACACCAACGTACTGGAGTTGCGAGCGGTGCATTTGGCCCTCCAGCACTTTCTGCCATTCCTGAGAGGCAAGCACGTCCTCCTAGTACGGTCAGGCAACACATCGACCGTGTATCATATAAACCACCAGGGTGGGACCAAATCAGCACGGCTGCTGGAGGTGTCCACGGAACTCCTGATGTGGGCGGCCCCCCGCCTGGCCAGCTTATGGGCAATGCATGTGCCATGACTTCCTCTCCCATCAGAGGCCTCCTCCAGGAAAGTGGTGCCATCCATCTAGGGCCGCTTCGGCAGGGAGGAGGTGGACCTCTTCGCTTTAGAGGCGTCATCCCACTGCCCATTGTGGTTCTCCCTCGAGGAGACAACCAGCCCTCTGGGCCAGGATGTACTGGCTCACCCTTAAGGGCCATTTACAGTTACGTATGGTTGATTTTGTGTACGTTTTTGGGTGAGACAGTACGTACGGTAGATACGTCGACATGCATAGTTCCTCTGCGTTATTTACATGCTGACCCGATCTCTGCTCCAAAGAGGGGACATGGAGGGGGTCTTCTGTACAGCACACACGTGTAAACCGAAGCATTTTTAGCCAAAATATGTAGAACCACAGAATTTCTTGACCCGACGACCGACGTGATGTTTTGTAACAGTCTGGACTGGTTCTGCAGCTGCTGTCTGTCGGCAACATTATCGCGGTAAATGCGCGCACGTTTGTGTGTATTGTATTCTCATGCCAATGCAGCCGTTTGAGCCTGTGAGGAGTGAGACGTCTTCTTCACCAGTGGTTGCAATGACGTTAATTTTTTCCTGTTTCTTACTAAATTATATTTCTTGTTGGGACACATAGTTTCAGAACCGTCATAAAGTAATTGTCCTCACTACTGCCACGGTTGACAAAAGTTCGCCACGGGTAGTTCAAGCAAGCGTACGTACGTCTTTATCGATTTTAATCCGTCGGGTTGAGTGTTGTCCGTAAGGTTACGGAGACAGACAATTACGTCCGGACCTACCGGATTAAATCACTCTCCCCCTCCGTTTCTTGTGTATTCCTGTGGTCCTTATGTACTACTATGCATGGTACTTTAGTCATGACTTTTGTGGCTATGTTTGGGTAGAAGCAGTCAACTTGTTTTTTGTTAGAAGGTACCCATAGAAGACATTTTAAGGTAGTTGGCATTTTGAATTTATTTTCTGGTGACTTTTATAAGCCCTTCATTATTTGAATGCCCATTTCATGCTATAGTCAAATAATGATTAATTCTTTAATTTTAAGTGTATTTCTTTCCATGTTATATTAAAGGAAATAGATAAAAGAACAATATGGAAAGTTATTTTGAATGTTATTGCAATAGATTTGTAAATATTATGGTAAAAGGTAACTTCTAATTACACAATTCAAAACACACATCACACCAAAATGGATAACATAGCAGGTCAAAGAATATCAGCAAGATTAAGAATAAGAACATTTACAACATTGAAAATGTGTCATGCCAAATAGACACTATGACAATACAATTGAATATAACATGACAACAGTCAATGCTGATGGCAAACTGTACCGTCCTGGTTATTATCTAATAATGGAAATATGTGTAATCAGTAAACAAGAAGCACTCTATGGTCAAATAATTTGAAAACAACTAATACAATTTATGTACAGTAATAACAGTAAAATATAATTATGTAATAACATACAATTTTGGTGAACTTAACTCTTTGAGTTTCACTAGTGAATAGTGATCGAGGCACTACTCTAGCCTCGCAAGCCATCCCGAGCTACGTCATCACCAATGTGCTTCCTTTCTCGGTCTGGTGTCCCTCCCATCGAGCCTCTTTATTAGAACTTGGGTTTCTAATTTCCAATCAAAAGGCTGCATTTCGAGCGAACCCGCCTCACAGCGCTCCTGATTGGTCGAGCAGCTGCTGCAGCTCTCACATTTTGTAAACAAACATGGCGGTCCCCATGCCCAACGCGAGTTCACAAATTGCAAATAAAAGTTGCATTAAGCGAAGTTTTATCTGAAATCAAAGGTATCTCAGAACTTAAAAAAGAACAACAGTTTGCACTTTTGTAATTTCTTTTCATTAATTATTTGAATGAGTACTTTTACTTTTACCAAAGTCGTTTTTTTCACAAGTAGGGTACTTTTACTTGAGTACAGAATGTGAGTAGCCTACTTTTCCATGGATGCAAAAGTGGTTGCACCCCCTAGTGATGGACCCCCGCCACTGCAGCGCACATACAATGCCGTAACTCGGGCTAGGAGCAACCGAGAGAGCCGGGGCCGGTACCCACGCGTCCGCCTCGGCGGCGCCAAGAGAGCCATCAACATGAATCTGTCCCATATAGCGCCACGATCAGGTCCATTTTTTTAAACACATTTTTGGACACTGCTCCTACAGATTTTTTCCAAAAATCACGCAAATCGATACACAGTATGTCCACACTCATGTCATCAACATGGATCTGTCCCATATAGCGCCAATATCAGGCAATTCTTTTCAAACACATTTTTGGACACTGCTCCTACAGATTTTGCCTTAGAATCACACAAATCGGTACACAGTATGTCTACACTCATGTCATCAACATGGATCTGTCCCATATAGCGCCACCTTCTGGACGATTTTTTCAAACACATTTTTGGACACTGCTCCTACACATTTTTCCCTAGAATCATGCTGCGACCTGACGGTCGCTTATCTTCTGGTTTAATAATCGACGTAGCAGCCTACTATTTAAAACACTTTCACAAGCTGTGGCTTAATATTCACATTAAGGGTAGCCTCGGAAACCTAGGCTGGTGAGTGAGTGTAAATCAGTGGCTTCCTCAAAGAAAAATAAATGAGGGGGAAAAGCGGTGAAAACTAAGGTTAGTGCCTCGGCACGGGTCGGATGCATTTTAATGATTAATGCTTGGACGTCGATTCAGGGCAGACGTTTCAGAACGGACAGAAAAAATGGGCCCGATCCCAGCTCTAGTCCACATGCCTTAGTTTTTGAGTAACACACTCCCTACTACACCCACCCACCCACCCACCATCCCACACACCATCCCACACACAAATGGTTCTTCTATGGAATCACTCCGAAGAACCATTTTTGGTTCCTGTTTTACCTTTATTTTTCTGTGTTGGATGCTCAAGATAGGCCTGAAAGAATTCTTATGAAAGCCTCCACGCTAACCACGCCCACGACAACACCTACCCCTGTCACAGAGAAACACCACTCCCAAGCCATAAATCCAAACCCAGGAAAGCGCATGAAGCGCTGGGTAGATTTCGACGACTTTGGGGCAGAGGGAGGAGGGGGTTGAGGCTGCAACACCGACTCCACTATCTCCTTGCGTGCTTTGTTTGCTTCGGTGGCCTCCCTGAGGAGCTCCAGGGCGCTGCCAATCAGGTTTTTCAGGGTTAAGCTACAAAGAGAGGATGTCCTTCTTCTTCAGCTCGACCGTCTCGATGAAGGCTACCTTCTCCAGCCACCTGGACTTATTTGCGTGAGCTGACAGGTCCATAGCTCTCGATGGCCTTCTGTAGATACAGGTCCAGCTCAGCTGGCCCTTGGCGCCCCTCAAGAGAGCACTGATGGCGCCGTGCAGGGCCACCACGTTCATGTTGCAGGCTGAGTAAGCGGATGCCCTGTAGGTATTCTTTATGACCTTGGACAGGGACTTCTCCACCTGTCCCTTGAAGGCTGGTGTCAGTGCGAGGACAAAGGGAAACCTCTCCACAGACTCGAACTGGCCAGCGAAGGTCTGAGCCAACACTTGATCCACGGGGGGGAGGCCGACAATACCAAGCCTGGTGCCGTCAGCCACCTCCACTGTGTAGGGAAGCCTCTCCGGGTCCTTGGCTTGCCCACGAGGACTGAAGCGACCACTGGAAGCCCGGAGACACCGGTAGCTTCACCATGCGGGCGACTGGTTGTCTCTCATCCAGGCCTAGGAACTGTGGGGGGCCGACGTTGTCCGGAACCTTGAGAGGGATGGTGATGTTGCACCTTGTCGCTGCCCTCTCGATTTGGGCAACGGCCAACACCGCGGTCTGCCCGCAGACACTTCAGGGGCACTTGTGCCACCCTCGTTTACAGGTGATCCAGGTGCCATGGAGGGGGCTGCAGCAGCAGCAGCTTGTCCCCCCGAGGACTGGGTGTCAGGGGCTTGAGAGGAACTCACACAACCTGGGCTTGTCATGTCAACGTCCTGGCCGCCGCCCTAGTCCCTCTGGCAGGGGGTGAGTTCACGCTCTTCCTCATCATAGGAGCCGTCCTCCTCCTCCTACATGCCGTTGTCTTTGGAGAACTCCTCGTCTTCACTGGGGTCCTTTGTCTGTGAGGTGGAACGGGAAACAGCCTGTTGTTTTCCCGCCCTTCGTGTGGAGGATGGGTGAGGGTCATCGTGCAGGCCGAAGTTCACGGCTTGCGGGCCGCTCCCGCTAGCAATAGCAGCGCTAGTCTTGCTCCGTCGCTTATTGGTACATTCGGGGGGAGCCAAGCCGCACTTGCTGCTCCCAACTGTGGTACAGGTGGTGGTATGTTGAACAAATCTGGTGTAGGCTTGTGCGGACCGAGACTAGCTGCGCCAGCTAAACTCCTCTGCGGTACAGGCTGTGATACAAGTGGAGCTGGTGCCTGTTCTACATTCACCACATAATCCAAAGGGCCATACCTGGGACAGGCTCGAGCCATGGAGGCAGCTAAGTGGAGTCGTCGCTGGAGATAGGCCACACCCGGCAGTGGTCCGCTGCGGTCGGGTAGAAGATGGTATTGGTGGTGTGGCCAAGTCCCTGACATATACAACGCAGAACTGGTGTGGGTCATCCCTAAAGATGACCCCACAGTGGCCGCTGCGGGACCTCCTATGTGTGGTTGCATGTCGTAGCTGGTAAGCTAGTAAGCTAATGCTAACGTTAACGCTTAGCCAAACAGAGCGGGTAGAGCTAACAGGCTATAGCAGTTGGGAGATACACGCACATCCCAGAAACTGCGACGGGTGCTGGATCCAAAAAGGTAGACTGAAGAAGAGGAGAATTAATCCGCACACTGTCTCACAGCTCCCAATTGATTTTATTACATATAGCGGGAAAGAAACACAACGTATCCGGCCTTCATCAGGTGTATACTGAACAGTGACAAAAAGTGCAGGTATATAGCCTAGGGAATGCTGGGTAATAGTTATTCAGTTCTGCCAGCAGCCAAAGCAATCAGTAGCCTACTGAATGGCCATCAGAAGTAGGCCTACCATGTATTTAGTTTACATAGGCTGCAATACAATGAAAATAAACCCACATCTCAACTGACATAAAAAGTCAGTGCTATACATACCTATTACAGCCATAACTATAAAACATTATCAAAGTAGACAAAAATAGAAAATCACAGTCAGATATCACAAAATATAAAAAAAAAACAATTACAGTGCCAAAATGAAAGCAAAACAAGTCAAAGGAAGGGTTTGAGGTTGAACCCCTCATTAAGACCACGAGGAGCCATTGTATTGAGATATTTTGTGTAAAACATCTCTCTCTGTAAGAAGCGTTAATGAGGAGTTCGACCTCAAACCCTTCCTTTGACTTGTTTTGCATTTATTTAGGCACTGTAATTATGTTTTTTTTGTGATATCTGACTGTGATTTTCTATTTTTGTCTACTTTGATCATTTTTATTGTGACCGAAGGTCGCATTATACCCTGAGAAATCTCGTAGCTTGTCTGACTGTCAGTATTGTCTGACTGTCAGTACAGGAAGTGATGTCAGTGAGTCACAGTGATGTGGTACAGAATGACTCATGTATGGGCATAAAAAGGATGTCACGTGACATCACTTCCTGTACTGACAGTCAGACAAGCTACATGATTTCTCAGGGTATAAAAGTCCATATATGGTCATTCCCAGAAAAAAAAAAAAAAAAAAAAAACATTTTATGCCCATACATGGAGATTTCTGATGTCATAAATCCCAGGCCGAAAATGAGAATGTTGGGGTACCCCTCATGCCCATATATGGAGATCCACAGGCATCAAACCAAGGCCCTAACTCACCAAGGCCCTGCTTGGCATTACTAATTAACATACGTTTTATGCCCATATATGGAGATTCCTATATTGTCAATATTAAGGACATTATTAAGGATATTATGTTATCAATATTAAAGTTGTACCATGTAACTTTTTTTATAAAACAAATCTTAAAATTGTCCTAACTCTTAAATCGCTAAAGTTTTAGAACACCCACTCCGTTATTTTCAGCTAATGAAGCCTTCTCTTTATATGTTTTCTATGATCCTGACCGGGGACTGGTTTTCGCGCAAAAATTACGTCATCATACACTACCGGCCAATCACAGCGAGGGTTATACACTGCCGGCCAATCACAGCGCATCTTGAAGTGGGGTCGCTAGCTATCACAATAGGGCGGCCATATTTGTAGGCGCCCGTGTGTCTCTATCTATACTCGGGTGAAACACTCCGTTTCTCCGGAATGCCTGAACGCACAGGAACCAGGGACCCCTCTAAAGATAGATCTCGGCGAGGTGGAGGCAGACGCGGGGGTGACGCGGGGGTGTGAGGCCCGGTCCGCGGCGGAAAACGGCCGAAAGACGCGGACGCTACTGACCACTAGTTGAGCAACTTACACAGTATAGCTTTAAGGACATATATGGGAATGCCCATATTTGGGGATTTGTAAAACTATACATTTTTTGAATCTTCAGAGCGTGGGGAATCCAAAAATCTTTGTTGGCATTTGCACAGACACCTGCAAAGCCGCCATTTTGGACGTTCAAAATGGCCGACATAAAATACATAATAATCTTGGCTTCTAGGCAACATAGAAACGTAATTAAACATGCCAATCCTATGTTTTCTGGGTCAAGGAATCGAACGAGTAAATGATGGGTGTAAAATGTTCTGGACCCCCACCCCCTTTCTGGGGGTTATCTATTTTGGGACCTCCGAGAACAGTACGCCAGCCAGTTAATGTCCAATTTTCATAATATTAGAGTTGTTTTGTAGGTTTTAAAACATCCTGAGTTCATTTATTACACTTCTAAAGCAGCCAGAATAACCTTTCTGACTTTTGGTTGGGGTCTTTCCTCACCTGGGACCCCCCAGACAGACCCTTGAGCCTATTTCAGTAATCGCTCTGCTACTGCTCCAGAACAATGTTAAATTAGGTCATTGAAGCATAAAAGTTGTTGTAGCTGGGCTCTGAAAACAAAAATGAGTAGTAGCAAATACCAGGGGTCTTCCACTTTTTTATTTTTTTACATTTGAAACTTTGAATGATTTTATGTATCCTGAGTTCATGCATTGTTTTATTGGTTGGTTTGTTAGTAATCTCAGCATTATTTATACCATTTTTGTGTTAGACAGTTATGGTTGACAGATGTTACTGCAGGGATTGCATGAAGGTGTTGCAACTTCTCACTTTGGGCGTGCAGAACAACGTCCATTTATTGCACTGTACTCACACTGACAACACAACACACAATCCTCTTTGTTATTGTCACCCCAAAGCCCTCACCCAATCCTCTTAAAGAGCCCATGGTCAATTATGCCCAAAGTGATTCACTACAATACAGTAATTTCAGACATGCAGGATCTATTAGTCGTCATCATCGTCATCTTCAATGTCAAACCTAATAGTGTTGACACAGTCTCCACCATAGCATAGAGTGAAAGGCAGGTTATTTGAGAAGCTACACTGTCCCTTGCAACCTGCTTTGAAGCCACATTTGATGAGCTCAAGTACTGCCTTTGGAGCAGGGAGGGCAAGACACCTGACTGAAACATACCCTCCACTCTCTGAATTCCATCTATTTTCTTCGATTGATGGAAGCTCAGGGCAATTTGTCAGGTATGACAAAGTAGGCATCATAATACGATACGATACCTTCATCAAGGGACATGATTTTGAGGAAGTGCACACACATGAAGAGGCTGATACCCTGATTCCTCATCAAGTCCTTGCCTCTGCTGCTTATGGTGCTTTGCGAGACAAATGTGTTTGGTCACCCGACACTGATGTCCTCCTGCTGTTAATTTGCAACAGTCAAAGGTAGAAAAGAATTATGGAAATCGATGTATTCGAGCAAGTTCAAGTTATTGGATGTCATGAATGTCAAGGGTTCCTTGGCCTACACATTCGTTCTGGTGCTGACTGGGGAAGAACATTTGTTGGAATCACCAAAAAGACATGGGTCAACGCTACTTGTAGCCTGATAATGATGACAAAGCCATTAACTGCTTCAAGGACCTTGGCAAGGGTTCCATTCCTTCTGAGCTTATTAATGGTGAGCTTCCATCAACATTGCAGTCATTGGAGCATTGTGCATGCTGTGTTTACAGTTCAAAAGGTCCAACAACCCTGCGATTACTATTTCTGTCAAAGAATATGGAGGGTGAGATGCTACCTGATTCAGATTCAGATTCAGATTACTTTATTAACCATTGTGTAATACACATAGGAATTTGCTTTGGCATACTACATTTTTGCATTCAAACAGAACGCAACACATAGTCACCACAGCAGCCATGAGCGGCGCTATCTTGGAGAACCTGCGCAACAATTCAGGGTGGTCAAACAAAAACAACAAACACAAGGAGGTTGACAAACAAAACAAAACAAACAAAAACACAGGAGGGAAAAGCGACCGCCTTCGTTGAGGAGCAGATTCAACTCCAACCTCCAACTTGTGCCGCACTGCTACCATATCCTCTGTGCCAAACAATGCAGGATAACACATACCTGACAAATTGTCCTGAGCTTCCATCAATCAAAGACAATGAATGGAATTCAGAGATTGGAGGGTATGTTCCAGTCAGGTGTCTTGCTCTCTACAAAGGCAGTACATGAACTCATCAAATGTGTGTGTGTGTGTGTGTGTGTGTGTGTGTGTGTGTGTGTGTGTGTGTGTGTGTGTGTGTGTGTGTGTGTGTGTGTGTGTGTGTTGTGTTCTCACTGTGAGTATAGTGCAATAAATGGACACGTTGTTCTGCAAGCCCAAAGTGAGAAGTTGCAATATCTTCATTATTGCAATCCCTGCAGTTACATCTGTCAACACAGAAATGTTATAAATAATACTGAGAATACTAATAAACCATCAAAGTACAATACATAAACCCAGAAAACAACAACAACAAAGTTTCAAATATAAAACAAAACAAAAATCCCATAAACATTTGGCAGGCCCCCTGCAGTAACTCTGAGGACCCCAGGGGTCCCGGACCCCCCATGGAAGACCCCTGGTATTTGCCACTACTACTCATTTTTGTTTTCAGAGCCCAGCTACAACAACTTTTATGCTTCAACTATGATCTAATTTAGTTTAGTTTAGTTTAGTTTATTAGCACATAATATAAAACATGTAACAAAATACAGTGCGAGGAAAGGAAGAAGCCATCATGCTTATTTGGAATCCTTCCCTTATTGGAAGAGTTAATAAAATTAAAGATTTAAAAGTTCAATAACAATACAGTAGAATACCACAAAAGGGGCAGCTGTGCAATGAAGAGATAATAACACAGAAACTGCACAAAAGAACAAAAGACAAGAGAAAAAGAAAAAGAACATTAAGAAAACACATCAGTAAACTAAATCATGTTGACTACAGTTAGGACGAAATAAGATATAGCTTTAGATGTTTTTTGAATACTGGCAAGGATATTGATAACTTCAGTGAAGCATCTAGACAGTTCCACAAATGAGGGCCTCTAAATTTGATAAATGATTGATGTTTTGAAGTACGACAAAAAGGTAAATCAAAATCATCCCTTTGCCTTGTGGGGTAGGAGTGAATGTCAGAAGTTAACTGAAAAAAAATTAGGAAAAGAAGATGGAATGTCTTGTTTGCATTTTTTAAATCTAAACATAAACAAACAGGTTTGTAGAATATTTACTTTGTCAATAGGCAATAATGAATATTTAATGAAGAGAGGAGCAGATGGCTCATATCTATTTGACTAATGTAACATTGAGCTGGAGCAGCAGCAGAGCGATTACTGAAATAGGCTCAAGGGTCTGTCTGGGGGGGTCCCAGGTGAGGACAGACCCCAACCAAAAGTCAGAAAGGTTATTCTGGCTGCTTTAAAAGTGAAATAAATTAACTCAGGATATTTTAAAACCTACTAAACAACTATAATATTATAAAAATCAGTCGTACTGTTCTGGGAGGTCCCAATAGATAACCCCCAGAAAGGGGGTGGGGGTCCGGAAGATTTTACACCCATCCTTTACTTGTTCGATTCCTTGACCCAGAAAACATAGGATTGGCATGTTTAACTAAGTTTCTAAGTTGTCTAGAAGTCAAGATAGCACAATTATGTATTTTATGTCGGCCATTTTGAACGTCCAAAATGGCAGCTTTGCAGGTGTCTGTGCAAATGCCAACAAAGATTTTTGGATTCCCCACGCTCTGAAGATTCCAAAAATGTATAGTTTTACAAATCCCCAAAGAAATCCAACATAAATACATAGTGAACCTGACTAACATAACATAACATAACTATCATGAAGGGGTCTCCATATATGAGTAACTGATCCCATATACATCACTGGCCAGATGGCCAAGAATTGGTGCGACCTCGCCCGAGGTCGCATGTCACCCTGAGGTCGCAAGTCACCCTGAGGTGTCTTACTAGTAGTTATATGACTGTAATTGCGACCGAAGGTCGCGTTATACCCTGAGAAATCAGTATTGTCTGACTGTCAGTACAGGAAGTGATGTCAAGTGATGTCAGTGAGTCACAGTGATGTGGTACAGAATGACTCATATATGGGCATAAAAAGGATGTCACGTGACATCACTTCCTGTACTGACAGTCAGACAAGCTACAGGATTTCTCAGGGTATAAAAGTCCATATATGGTCATTCCCAGAAAAAGAAAAAAAAAACTATGCTCAATGCCCATATACATGGAGATTTCTGATGTCAATAAAAAGCAGAAAAAGCCCTAAAATAATGTCCAGATCGCAAAGGCATGGCCCATATCTGTGTGGCTGGTTCAGATAGGGATCTCCATGTATGGGCATAACATATATTGTTAGGATATATATTATTATTAATAAAGGATAAAATAAAATAAAACTGTGAACGCTGGTCATTTTTTCTTTTTTCATTCCCAGAAAAAGATTTTTCTTTTTTCATTCCCAGAAAAAGAAAAAAACCTTTTATGCCCATACATGGAGATTTATGTATTTATTTTTTAATTTTTATCCCACGATTTTTGTAACCCATTTTTTCACCCGGTGCCAATTGCCTAAGCTGTGATCCTGGGCTCTACTCTCCCTCTGCCAACCTGGGGAGGGCCCCGAACTGAGCTCATGCTTCCTTCAATGCATGAGGAGTGAGCAGGCCGCTTCTTAGCACCTGACACCTGACAAGCTTCCCCGGTTGGACGTAGCGCGTGGAAGGAACACGTTATTCCAACCATTCCCCTCCATCAGGCGCCCCGGCTGGCCAGGGGGAGGCTTTATAGAGACCAGGATTACTGCATGTTTTTGTGAGGGTATCTACCCTAGGAGACACGGGGAGAACATGCAAACTCCACACAGAAAGGCTACATGGAGATTTCTGATGTCATAAATACCAGACCGAAAATGAGAATGTTAGGGTACCCCTTATGCCCATATATGGAGATCCACAGGCATCTGATGTCATAAATACGAGGCCGAAAATGAGAATGTTAGGGTACCCCTTATGCCCATATATGGAGATCCACAGGCATCAAACCAGGCATCAGACCTCGCCCTTGGTCGCATGTCACCCTGAGGTCGCAAGTCACCCTGAGGTGTCTTACTAGTAGGTATGTATAGCACTGACTCTTTATGTCAGTTGAGATGTGGGTTTATTTTCATTGTATTGCAGCCTATGTAAACTAAATACATGGTAGGCCTACTTCTGATGGCCATTCAGTAGTTTACTGATTGCTCTGGCTGCTGACAGCAGACCTACCTGATTAGTCATTCAAGTTCATTGGGGTGGAGTCCACTAACTGGTCTCTGTTATGCAGAACTGAATAACTATTACCCAGCATTCCCTAGGCTATATATACCTGCACTTTTTGTCACTGTTCAGTATACACCTGATGAAGGCAGGATAGGCCGAAACGTTGTTTTTTTTTCCCTCTATATGTAATAAAATCAATTGGGAGCTGTGAGACAGTGTGCGGATTCATTCTCCTCTTCTTCAGGGCTAACAGGCTACCGACGCTAGGTACAGCTATGCTCACTGGAGGTAAAAAAAAGATGAAAAGAATGTTGAACTTGAAGAAGAATCGGAACGGGAACAGAGTTTGTTGACAGAAGTCTGTGAGCGATACTCCTAACCGCTGCTTTAGACTTTAATACTGACTGAACTGGATAATGAAGATGATGATAAGCGTGTGTATTAATGCTGTCTTTGGTAGCAGAGCAGTGAAAAGAGGGGGAAGTGAGTCGATCATCAGGCGCTTACCCCAGGGCTCCATTGGCGGCGTCGCATTGCTCTGCGTCTTGACGGCGTCATTGACACCGTCACGTTGACGTCCGACTGGCTCCACTGAACGTGAATTTGTTGATATTTCAATCAAAGATCAGATGAGGATATTAGCATTATCAACGGTAAAGTTATGCCTAATTTATCATTTATGCTGTGTAAAGTGCCGAAAAAAGTAGCAGATCTACAAGCTCACAACATGTCGCATGCAGTCAGGACATGCTATATTGAGAGCTTGTAGATTGGCTATTTTCGGTGCACCCGCACCGCCAGGATAAAAAATCTGGCTTTTAGTGTTCAGAGAACTTCAGACTCAGTCACTCACTGCTGACCTATAGGAGGAAGAAATGAGAGAGGAGTTGTTTCCCAGCCTGTTGTTTTAGCCTATACATAATTTTATCAAAGACCACTGTACATAAAGAATATGTTAAGATATTTGGGACATTTAGTCGCCCTTGTGAATGACGTGAATAGATATCCAACAGCAGAAAGCATGTATATAGCCTACATTTAAATATACAATCCATTTAATCATAATGTATACTTGACTGGTCGTTGTGGAGGGCGTAAAAAAATTGCACCAGGGCGATTTTTGAGTTTGGACGCCGTCACCGGAGCGTCCGACATTGACGTTGCCGTCGGCAGTGAAGCACCCTTCATTGATTAAAACCGGAGCATTCCTAGCGTCGACATTGCTGCAACGTTGCCGTTGCCGTTGATGCGCTCAATGGAGCCGGAGGGTTATATAGTCCCGGGGCGGAATCTATAAAAGTTTGATGGACATACCCTCCCGACCAATCTCGTACGACAGTTTATGGCGCAGTAGCTCTATCCCATAGGGAGTACCTTCTGAGAGAAACGAAGACAATTTTGGGTGGATTTTTGTAGTTTGGGCATTCAGGGATTAATAATTAAAAATGCCCTAGGGATAACACTGGGCACCCTCTTGAATCCTTAAGAGGTGACCCTAAGCTAAAAGAATCAGTTGAGAAAAAAACTTTTACCGACAAAACCACATTCACCCCCACGGCTCCCTGATTAAAAGTAGTCAAACATTCACAAAAATCTAGGCTATAGAAGACTCCTGTGTCGTACAGAGCATAGTAATAAGTTGAGTAGTTTCTATAACAGCTCATAGTAATACTGTACATGCACATGTGTTGTGATTAGTTGTGCAGCAGAGAGTGTAGTGTATAGGCTAATTGGGTATTTGTTTCTAACTCTAAAATGTGTCTCTGGTGTTTTTAGGAGGAGCGGTATGAGCTGAACAGTGAACCTAAAGGTCTCTGTTTGTTCATTGTCAATGAGAGGTTTAAGGATGGAAAAGCACGACGTTCTACAAACAAGGATGCTGGTATGAATTTTGTTGATGTGACCCTCATACTTTGCTTTTGGTTGTTTAGCTATTTTAACCTTGTTTATCTATACACATGAAAACTAAACTAAATGGATGTTTGGTCGTATTTTACAATTAGTACTTCAATGGTGAATGGGAAAAAAATGCTAATCTAATAGTTTGAAAAGTGTTGCACCATGATGCATTTTGAGCTTTAATACTAATTACGGGTAATAATAATAATAAATACATATATTCATTTGATTGGCACTTTTTGTTCACAGGCAATCTTAGAGTGCTAGTTACAGTAAAAGCAACAAAAGGAACAAAAGAAAAAGGATTAAAAACAGAGTTAAAATGGTGTCAAGCATATAATATTGCTGACAATAACATGAAATTTAAAATGAAAAAGTCTTCCTGAATAAAAAGGATGTTAGGCCTGTCTTAAATTGTTAGGAAGGCTGTTCCTCAGGCGCAGTGCTGCCGAGCAGAAGGCTTGGTCACCTGTGGTGCTTGTAGATCTGCTATGTTCAGTATATACAGTATATAGTATATATTTCAGCATTATTAATGTATTTCTCAGTATGTTTTAATGTTTCATTCATTCATTCATTCATTCATGAATTTCCTATTACTGTAATATCATGTGGAAAACAGGGACATCAGGTTGAAAGTGGTTAATGAGTGATGTGTTTGTTTTCCTCCCTGCAGAGAAAATGGGACTGTTAATCGACGCGAAGGGCTTCCGGGTGTTGATGTGCAAAAACCTAACAGGAGATCAAATGAAGAAGACACTGGACTGCATCTCTTCTGTGAAGGCCATCGGCGAACTACAGCAGCTCAACGTACAGGAATGGTCCAGCAAGGACAAAGCGTTCACTAACCTCGATGTGAAGACACCTCTACGTCACACAGATGCATTTGTTTGTTACATTAGTAGTTATGGAGCCACGGGTGGTGTTGTAGGGACTGACAGGAAGACCCTCTCCATTGAATACATTACTAAATGTTTTAATGTAGCAAACTGTCCCGTCCTGGAGAACAAACCCAAAGTGTTCTTATTAGAGTTCGGCCTGGAGATGGAAGATCTGCCTCATTCGGATTCCATGGAAAGAGATTTCTTGGTCGCCATAGCACACAAGGAGGGTTACGATGCATATGCAGACGCTGATGGAAGTGTTTTCACGCAGTCTGTGTGCAGACAGATTGACCGCACCACCAGGTAACACACAAACACAAGATAGACATGCAAGCTATATATGAATATATTTTAAGGATTTGTAGAGATTTGAGTATTTGTGTGTTGTAGGTTGATTAGAGATTTTATGTGAGAATTGTGTGCAACAACTGAACATTGTGTGTAGTGTTTAGACAACAAGGTGACATGTAATTGACATCAAAGTGCAAAGAAGGAAAGTCAGAGTCTAATGCAGATAAGGGAGTGTGACCGATGGGCACATGAAGTGAAGGTTGAGCAAAGTGTGCAGAAATCGACTAAACGTGAAAAACTGTAAACCTTAGACGGGTTTCTGGTCCACGTTACACTGATAAAACTAGATGCGTACGCAGGGTCCGTACCAAAATTAGCCAATGAAACCAGCGATCCCCAAAACAACAGGATTGGGGATTGGACGGAATTGATTACATGATACAGTCAGCTGTGCATTTAGTCTCAATGTTTGTAAACAAGAAACCTGTCTATAGTTGACCGGGGTTCCCCAGGGCTCTATAATTGGTTTGCTCCTTTTCTACCTCTACACCAGGGATGCCCACACTTTTTTGACGTGAGATCTACTTTTAAAATGACTAGCTCAACATGATCTACCCATCCAAAATGCTGAGGGCCTGAGGGGGGCTTTGGAATAGCAGCACTGGCGTTACATTTTAGGGGGAAATAAATGGGAAATACTGGGGGAAATGTCTTCATCCCATTCTGTATGGAAGTGGTACAGTAGGTTTTGAGGTTCTTTGTAATGCTACTAACTCTTGAACAAAGTATTGCATTGGAGGTTTGCCTACTTTAGAAGCCATGAAGGGAGCTGACAGGCCCTTCTTGATGTCATATTGACATATATTTCATATTTTAATTATATTTAGAGGCATGTCATGTGGTCTACCTGCACACCCTTGGTGATCTACAGGTAGATCACGATCTACCTTTTGGGCACCCCTGCTCTACACCAAATCTCTTGAATGAAATCAGCTGTGTAAAGTATGTGTGTGTGTGTGTGTGTGTGTGTGTGTGTGTGTGTGTGTGTGTGTGTGTGTGTGTGTGTGTGTGTGTGTGTGTGTGTGTGATGCATCCATCCATGCGTGCATCCATGTGTGTGGTGTGATATGATGTTGTTTTATTGTGTGCATTTGTGTGCATGCACAATCCATGCGTGTGCACACAAATCCATGCGTGTGTGCTTCCACAAGTGTGGTGTGACCATGTGATCTCATGTTGTTTTGTATGTGTGCATGCGTGCGTGCATGTGTGCGTGCGTGCACATGCGTGTGGTGTTTGTGTGTGTTACAGAGATGCAAACGGACATGAAGAAATCCATTTGATTCTCTTTCTCGCCATCCATGAGATCAGCCAGAGGACACGAGAAGACAGAGAGCCACAGGTCCCTGGTGTCATCAACACTCTGAAGAAGAACCTGCGGTTCAGAAAAGTACATGAAGAACATGAAGAACATGAAGAACATGAAGAACATGAACTAGGTTGGGTTGATAGATGGGTTGAACAGGGGGTTGAACCGGCTGAACAAGAGGGGGGTTGTCGTATCCAACCGGCTGAACCAGAGGGGGGTTGTCGTATCCAATGAAATCATATTCACCAGATATTGCCATGAATTAGATATTGTGTACTATACTGTATAATTTCTACAAGCTCAACAAATGGTGTTTTACAGTCTGGAGTTGAGTTGATGTGGCAGCTGCCTGCCTCACCAATCTATTCAGGCATCAGTGTGTGATATTAACATTCCTTTGTTAGAGGCCAGTGACCCATTGAAGTGTAGAATCCTTTTGTTTAGACAGACAACCACTTGGTTACCAGATGCTAATCTACTCAACCTGTCTGGACAAATGAAGGGCCCCCAAAATGGAACGAAGGCCGACATTTAATGTATTTATTTTTCCTAACGGCCGTAGTAGAGAAAGCGGCCACTGTCTCTTTCTATCCTAAGCCCTCTGCTCTGCCTATGGCCCTAATGACTGGCTGATATTTCCTTATGTTTGTTTTATTTTCATTATTTCTTTGTTATTTTTTATGATTCATATGCATAGTAGAGATAGCGCTTTAAAAATGGAGAAGCCAGGCATTTCGATGGGGCTTTTGCACGAAGGATTCAAACCCTACGCTGAAATGTCATACAGTCATAACCCGACTATATGTACTTTATGCAAGTCCTCCTCACTTTAACACAAGTACATTTATTCATCTATTCTATCGTATCACAAGAGATGAATAAATGCTTGCTATCTCTTGGTATTATATATGTTTGATTGACTCAGACCCTGTTGCGGTCTAACTGTATTCACAAGCTCATAGTAAACATCTTGTTATAACTTTAAAGAGGTGGTGCCGAAGCTTTTTACTTTTTCTCTTTTGTATGTGTCTATGGAGTTAACATTACTCTAATAGACCACCGGGTGGGGTTATAATGTGCAAATTTCCCATCCCTGTTGATTACTTCCTGAAAGCTGAAAGCTTCTGAGAAAAACATAATTTTAACACTTTCTGTGTACAACCTTTTGAAAAAAAAAAAAAAAAAAAAAATCCTTCTAGTATAATCATAATACCTTATCATCATGTTTTAGGGAGGAAAAATCATGGCACCCCATCTTTAAGCGAAATGTGTGGACATTGATCTCTTTGCTTCTATATTTAATGTGTTTATATTGAACATTTAATTTTCACCGAGCCAAGAACTTTTAGTATTGTTATGGAGTGCAATATGTGACAACTTGCTGGATGCAAAGTTATGCATGCAGCACATTGTTATATATTTTTATCAATATTGCACATGTCATACTAAATTCCATATCTGTTTTTTATATACTTTATTAAGTCAGCCAACATGTAACATATCCTTTAAATAATAATGTCATTGTCATTGTTCATGTTTTTTTTACATGTCATGTCCCTGTATAGACATTTTGACCCATTTTTGTTTTTCTTTCTTTTTTAAACACGTGTAAAAAACTGTCACCTACATAAAAACAAAAAGAACTACGACACAAAGACAAAAGCAAAAGAAAAACTAGAAAAGAAAATTTCGAAGAAATTTTAAGTGTGCCTGCAGCTCGCTAAGTCTGTGCAACCTTGTGTAGCGGTTGGTGTTAGTGTTTCGTCTTGAGAGGGTCGTTCCCCCTGAAAAACACGTTTTGGCATGAAACGGTTACGTTTTGGCATGAAACGGTTACGTTTTGCACGTTTGTGGTGCCCCCTATGGGTCGAAGTGGAAATGCTTTTGGGTATATGTTCAGTATAGCGCCCCCCACTTGTGGTTAAAATTTGGTGTTGACTGGATGTTTTCGTGATTTATGGCTACTTCTTACAAAACGGGCTCCTCCCGCTAACTTTGGAACCCTGTTACGGAAGAACGGTATGGACTATCAAAATATTGTTTAAATATGTTTATCGCATGAGTCCATAGATCGTGTGTATCGATTTTTGTGACATTTGGAGAAAATATGTAGGAAAAGGAGCAAAAAGTGTGTTTTGAAGAAAATTCAAAATGGCGGAAAATCTATCCTGACGCAAATGGGCGTGGCCTATATGAGGAGATGCGTCATGACCCAAGGAATCCAGGGAAAAAGGAATTTTAATTTTCTGACCCACGGTTCAAGAGTTACAGGCCGAAAGGTAAAGTGGACTGTTATAGCGCCACCATGAGGCCAACTGACGAAATTATTTTTTATTTAATCCTTGATATCATTATAAATCTCCTCTCCAAGTTTTAAAACTGTAGCCCCTATGGTTTGCGAGAAAAAAAATATTGAATGTGAGTTTTTGCGATTCCCATTATAAGTCAATGGGTAAAATTAATTCACTAATAAATTAATATCAATTAAACAATACAACTTTTCTCTTAGAAAAGTAATAGCACACCATTCCCGGCCGAGCCGCACGTTTTGATGTATATATTGCGGCGGTGGCGTAAATTGTGCGGCAGTTATTAGCGCACCAAATTTGTGGGATCGTCATTAATTAATTAAGTATGGCGGATTACAATAAGTGTTTTGCCATTGCATGGCAGGCACACTTAATAAAACGAAACTGGGTACCCACTCCTATTCATTACACAGTTCACGTTCACATACTAACATAGACCCACACATTTACACAGAAAATAAAACAAAATAATAATAACTAGAAAAGAAAATTTCTAAGAAATTTTAAGTGTGCCTGCAGCTCGCTAAGTGTGTGCAACCTTGTATGTGTTAACATTGGCATATTTGTTAGCATTAGCATTTGTTAGCATTAGCATGTGTTAGCATTAGCATTTGTTAGCATTAGCATTTGTTGGCATTAGCATTAGCGGTTACGTTTTGCGCGTTTGTGGTGCCCCCTATGGGTTGAAGTGGAAATGCTTTGGTTATATGTTCAGTATAGCGCCCCCCACTTGTGGTTAAAATTTGGTGTTGACTGGATGTTTCGTTTGTGATTTATGGCTACTTCTTACAAAACGGGCTCCTCCCGCTAACTTTGGAACCCTGTTACGGAAGAACGGTATGGACTATCAAAATATTGTTTAAATATGTTTATTGCATGAGTCCATAGATCGTGTGTATCGATTTTTGTGACATTTGGAGAAAATATGTAGGAAAAGGAGCAAAAAGTGTGTTTTGAAGAAAATTCAAAATGGCGGAAAATCTATTCTGATGCAAATGGGCGTGGCCTATATGAGGAGATGCGTCATGACCCAAGGAATCCAGGGAAAAAGGAATTTTAATTTTCCGACCCACGGTTCAAGAGTTACAGGCCGAAAGGTAAAGTGGACTGTTATAGCGACACCATGAGGCCAACTGACGAAATTATTTTTTATTTAATCCTTGATATCATTATAAATCTCCTCTCCAAGTTTTGAAACTGTAGCCCCTATGGTTTGCGAGAAAAAAAATATTGAATGTGAGTTTTTGCGATTCCCATTATAAGTCAATGGGTAAAATTAATTCACTAATAAATTAATATCAATTAAACGATACAACTTTTCTCTTAGAAAAGTAATAGCACACCATTCCCGGCCGAGCCGCACGTTTTGATGTATATATTGCGGCGGTGGCGTAAATTGTGCGGCAGTTATTACCGCACCAAATTTGTGGGATCATTATTATTATCATTAAGTATGGCGGATTACAATAAGTGTTTTGCCATTGCATGGCAGGCACACTTAATAAATAAGACAAAACAAGGTTGGGTTAAGTGGGCATGTTATCCTTAATTAAAAGATAAGATTCCCACCTTTTTTCAAGTACATTTTCCTTGCCATTCATTTTATATGTAACCTTCTCCATAGAGTACACTAGACCTTACCCGTTTGAAGATATGTGCTCCAATGTATGTGCAGAGTGTGGGTTATGGAGAAATTAACTGTAACTGGTGCGTGTGTGAGAATATGTGGGAGCAACCCATGGAGGAGTGTATATTTTTTTGATGGATACAAATAATTTAACAGCTAAATTAGGTGAGTAGAAGTATGGGGATGTATGCGCTTGCCATACCCGTCGGAAGATAAGACACACATCAAATGCACCCGGTGCATTAGTGACCCGTGCATGCAGGCAAACCACATATATGAGAGAGAGAGAGAGACACTGCAACATTCCTAACTGTGAGATTGGTGTGTGTTAGCCTGATACTTCAGTCCGCACATCACCACCCCCTGTTGGTGGGTGGTTTGTAGTGGAAAAGCATTTACTGACTGACTGACTGACCTCCTACTGACTGACCTCCCTAATTATATGATAGATGTCCTCCATTTTTTCCAACCATTTATCCACCCTGGAAGGTTCCAAACTTTTCCAACTCCTTGATATGTGTTTGAGTGCTGTAATTCTCATAATCCAAAAGAGATATAGACCTCTGCTCTGCAGACTTTTGGGATGTGTTCCCAGGAGTATATTGTGGTTTTGTAAATTTAAAACTCTCCCAAATATTTGTTCTATTATTTGTGTGACTCTTGACCAGAAACTGAAAGTTTGTACTTTAGGGCATGTGAGAAAAATATGGGTGTGATCCGCATTGCTCTCCCCACATTCCCTCCAGCAACCAGAGTTTGAGTGGTACTTAGATATTGACAGAGGTGTTTGGAAGTACCTTATATTGATTTTCCAGGCATATTCCTGCCAGAAAGTTGATCTTAAGAAATAAAACATGTCTTTGAAACTCTGATTCCACTCGTTTCCATTCATAGTAATTCTCAGTTCTTTATTCCACTTATCCGCCATGTCTGTTACAACCCATCCCTGATCGATTCCAAAAGACTCAAAACACTGACTTACACACACTCAACACACAAAACATTATGGGCAATATTGAAGAATATTACTAGGATCTCCTTTTCTCCTCCTTTTAGTTGACCAGTGATTTGTACTGAAACTGTACTTTTTCCTATGCAACCTTCTAATAAATTCAGTTTATTTGGTTCCAAACTATCAACAATTTAGCTGAGGAACCCTTTCCACTGAACCTTTTTCACAACCCCTGGGGTCCGGTTCTCGGACCTCAGTTTGAGAACCACTACCCTATTAGAGGACTGAGTCGATCCTTCCCCCCATACAGTTTTTATTGTTTTACATCCAATTTAACAAGCTGAAAATTAACTCATTACTTAGAAGCTAGCATAATCAATAGCACAGAAAAGTGTATTTTTATGTACACACAAATAAAGTCATCATGGCTGATTCATTTTACCACAGATCATTACAATATGTGTACTGACAGCTACAATAACACACATGTCATTAAGTTAAGTGATTTCACAGAGGTGTAATTAATTGTCATTAATAGTGGAGTCATCGTGAAGTGATGTCACAGCACAATGAGATTATGGTAGACTTATGGTTAATTATGGTGTAAAGTAAACCGTAAGGCAGACACACACACACACACACACACACACACACACACACACACACACACACACACACACACACACACACACACACACACACACACACACACACACACACACACACACACACACACAAAAGTATAGTTAATCAGGTCTTGATTAAAGAATGCTAAACCAACGAAAACAAACTCAGATCTTTTTTAATCTTCCCAAAATAGGAACACCAACCAGGGTAATGTAGTCAACATACAAGTTAAATGAGTTAAAACTGTCATAGTATCAAACATAAATATCAAACGTATCAGTCCACGTTTCCCCAAAAGAAAAACGCATGTATTTAGTTCAGTCTGGCCAGAAACAGGGCAAAAACATATATATCGTCACTGTCGGCTAGAAACCTCGTATCTCCAAGTTTCACATTTGTAAAATTTTCGCAAAGTAAAGCCCTGCTTCATCATACAAGGCCGTCGCACAAAAGTAGTGAAAACAGCAGATCTACAAGCACACAACGCCTCGCACCGCGAGGCGTTGTGTGCTTGTAGATCGGCTGTTTTCACTAGTTTAATTCATTTTAGAAAATGACAAATACAAAACAAACGGTTTTGGACATACAAGGTTTTCACCCGACAACGACGATAGTATATCCCCTCTGGACATACAAATGATTCACTATAGAGGAGGAATATCAACAGCAGAAGCATGGATAAAGTTTAATATAATTATTTAACAGTAACTTTTCTGGGCCCAATTTCAACCCACCAAGGTGAACATGAGAAATATAAACAGTCCCTTTAGGATTGGGACATAACTGCATTAAACAATTTGCCCAATTTAAGATGGACGGACAACTTTGTTTTGTCTTTGGACAAATCAGATCAGTGTAGCATCACTGGTTAAGTACTGGTACTTAACCAGTACAGGATATAATGCCTGTGTGGAAAAAGGATTTGGCCATCTGGAATGTGCAATGGAATACAGGAATGTTGGTGTTGATCAATCAGTCCAGTGGTTTGTGGAATTCTGTGCACCGACATACAGACTTTGTTACACACAGACCCGTTACTAGACAGCAGGCCTCCTAGTAGAGAACCAGCACACACCACACAAATAAAATGCTGTATTATCCTAGAACACTGGTTCTCATTCTCAACCAAGTATTCCAAGTCTTGGGCTAGATAGGCAAAATCTCATCAAATGGTGGTCCCTGGCTCAAATGCCCAATAAATAATGGACCGTGATATAAAGAAGGTTGACCACTGTCCTAGGACTGGAAACGTAGCAGAAGTCTGGTTCTACTTGACCAGAGCTGCCCTATAAGGATTATGAAGAGATGGGCACCCATACCACTGGGAGCAAGGGGGAAGACATTTTCAATGACTGCAAGAGAAACCTTCTGCCAGTTATGGAAAAGTAATCCATAGGAAACTTGAGTGAATAAACCTTCATTCTTTTGTTTTGTTTTTTAACGCAAGAAAACAAAAACATAATTGCCAGTCAGGCAGAAGCCTTATCTCCATATTTCAACCTTTTGTTTTCTTTCTCCATAAATTAATTGGCCTTCTTATTAAAAACAAAGTTTTTTTTTAATCAAGTACTCCAATACTAAATGTGACTGAGCAACTTTCACTTTTTGAGTAATATTTGACGGGAGTATATTGCTGTTATCGGGTAGAAACGTCATCTCCATAGTCTAACTTTTTATGTTTTTCGCATATAAATGCCCTACTTTATCACACTGCAGCGTTATTACCAGCAAAATGACCAGATCCACAAGCTCATTTTGAGCTTATAGATCTACTACCTTTTGCTATTTTTTAAATTAGAATACTGAAAGGTAACAGTTTTGGACAGGTTTAGACACGACAGCGGGAAACAAAGTCAGTGTGTGGATATTGGTCAACGTAGGCTTTCAGGCCAAATATGAATCATAATCTCTCATCAGTGCTTTGTGACGGCCCTGCCCAAAGGTCTTTGAAATGTACAAAGAAAATGACCCAAAGGAATGTCTGTAGGCCTATTATTATACAAGCCATTAACCATTCTTTTGTTTTTAACTCATTGAGTGCCAATCCCGAACTAGTTCGGCTTTATTAGCGTATCGTAGTGTGCCGATCCCGAACAAGTTCGGCTTTTTAAAAAAAAAAAAAAAAAAAAAAAAAAAAAAAAAAAAAAAATTTTTGAAAAAAATTTTTTTGAATTTTTTTTTTTTTTTTTTGGACCCCATCAAATCTGGTGAACATGATTTCAATCGCGATTTTGCATGTTCCACCCCCATACAACCCCATCTAACATACAGGGCAGCCATTTTTGTTTACATTACATGTAAAACATAATGGCGATTATCTCAAGAATGCCTGAACGGATTTCCAATCGGATTTTTTTGTTTGAAAGCTGTGAACAAACTGCACAAATCCACTCCAATGCAATCCAGGATTGCATTGGATTTTTTAGAGCTCATTCTTCTCTGTTTTTTTCCCATGCATGAGGTGTGCAAGGTTTAATCATGGCTAAGTTGACGAAAATAAGGCTTCTAAAATGCTTGGTAGCCAATAGCTAACTTCAAGCTAACTTCATCCTCTTCCTGTACATGCACAAAGGAAAGTGTCCTTTCCTTTGTAAAAAAAGTCATGGCTCCAGGGCTTGGGCATGCATTACCAGCATATCTCTATTATTCTCTGGTCACTGGGCGCCCTCTAGTGGTGATAGGCTGGCACTCAATGAGTTAAAGTTTAAACGTTAATTGTCAAAGCATCTAGACAAGATCTAGTGTGTTGTTGCACCATCTATCAACGTTCCTCACATTAGACAATAATGTATTATAATATTTTGCTTTGGAAACTGGATTTAGAAGCAACAAACAGTAATTTATCGTGTTTCATTCGAAACACGCACACACACACACGCACACATATATATACTGTATATATAAAATTCTAATATCATATACTGTACATTGATATCTGAGTCAGATAAGTTCAGCATTGAATTTAACCCCACCAATCGTTTCCATTCCTTCTACAGAGTAGCGTCTCTTTATATTTTTGACATTGCTGGCAGTGGGTTCACCCAGTCATTCCTACATTACTGGCCAATGAATTTCAGTCACATCTTCACAACGCAGCCCCTTCAAATCAGAGCCATCCATTGGAGAGTTGTGCCCTAAACAGCACCGGTCACATGGTTCATGTAACTCGAAATGCCACCGTTCCCCCATAGACTCCATGCATTCCGTAAACGTCCTGTTCAGAGCTTTGTCACCATTCATCAACAGAAGTCTATGTAGAAGACCTGGCCCCATGTGACGCAACTCTGCAATAGACGGCCACCAAAAGCAGAGTCGTTAAAGGAGTAGTTCACCCCCAAAATGATTTTTTTCCTATTGATTAATCACACCATGGAGACTTGAGTTAAATAATATTCTTTTATATTTTTCGCATTCCTAAGACAAAAAATGTAAATGTACTCCCATTGGCATCCGGAATCAATGGGGGTAATCTTTTTTAAATGATACTATTGAGACTAAATGAATGTGAATGACTAAAACTAAAAAATATTATTGAACTCAAGTCTCCATGGCATGAGTAATCAATAGCAAAAAAGTCATTTTGGGGGTGAACTACTCCTTTAAGGCGTGTACCACAAAGGCAATGATGCCTGACAGGACAAGAGCGTCCCCGGTTCGATTCCTGGGCCCGGCGGACATCTGCTTACATGTCACTTTCCGACTTCCTCTTTCTCTCCCTGTTTCCTGCCTGTCAACAAAAGTTATTGAATGCTTTAACCAGTGAAAAATACCAGATATACAAGCTCACAGCGCGGCACCGAGTGCCGCGCTGCGAGCTTGTAGATCTGCTATTTTTGAAAAAGTCGTGAAAATGTGTGCAAATCTTTGAACATATGTGAACAAAGTGAATGTTTGTAACTCAAATTTTGCCTCTGGAGGGTCCCTGGAACTAGATATTTTGAGATGGGGGTCCGTGGCCAAATAAATATCATTTTGGGGGTCCTTCACATGAAAAGGTTTGAGAACCACTGACATAGTAGTCTCTCAAGAACAGACTAACTGAGCTCCGGTTAAGTGAAAAGGACCTTTTCTTTGACGATGGCTAAGCCAGATTGCTGACATAGAAACATAGGTTTTTCAAAAAAACCTTAGGATTCAAAAGACACTTATAGAATCGGGTCAAAATTCTAATTTTCACAATTTTTCAAAAACACGCTTGCTGTGAGCTTGTATATCTGCTATTTTTCAATAGTTAAAGCATAAAACAATGATACACAATAATGTGTACCCGTTCTAAATGGGTTAGGAAAAAAACAGATAAAACATTAAGTGAATAGTTTTTTGTTCACTTGTAGACTAAAGCGCCCCGGGGCTCATGCCGCTGTCGCAGGGCATGCCACCGCCGCCGCCGGCGCCGTGGCACTTCTTCATGTGCAGCTTGAGGCTGTACTTGACGATGAAGCTCTTGGAGCAGAGCGCGCAGGTGAAGGGGCGCTCGCCCGTGTGCACGCTGAGGTGGGACTTGAGGTGGGCCGACTGCGTGAACTTCTTGCCGCACTGCGAGCAGCTGAACGGCCGCTCGCCCGTGTGGATGCGCATGTGCACCTCCAGGTTCTGGGAGGTGGCGTAGTGCTTGCCGCAGACGCTGCACACGAAACGCTTGCCTGTGGAATAAAGAAAATTTAAAGAGTGAGCAGCTGAGCACAGAGTAATCCTTCAAATGCAGGGATCTTCAACGTTTTCAGGCCAAGGACCCCTTAGTTGAGAGAGAGATGAAGCAGGGACCCCCACAACCTTTTCAGAGATTCCTCTTTTTCCCCTCTACACCAAAGCTCTTTGCCAAAAATAGCAGATCTCGCAGCGTAGATCTGCCATTTTTGGCTAAAGTTTGCAGAATATGGACGCTAGGGTTAATATAAAAAGAAATAGGAAAAAAAGTTTCTAGAACTCAAAGATTTGGAAGACCCCCTGTAGTAACTCTGGGGACCCCCTAGGGGTCCCGGACCCCCTGTTGAAGACCCCTGTTCTAATGGATATTAGATACCTTTACTATTATCAGTCGCTCAGAGGTGGCACAGCACTCTTCTGCCGCCAAAGGAACACTCGTTCTTTTAACCTCCGCGCCATACCCAGCGTTCGTTCTTTCCGCGGCTGAGACTAACTGAGCAGATAAGGGGTGGCCCGGGTGTGTACAGTAGCAGCATCTCCCGTAATGCTAGTCTCAAATCTATAGCGCACTTAAACAATAATGGTGGCGGATTCACTTTTCTGGTCGATTTCTATGCCTGGATCTAGTTTCTCCATTTCTATGCTCTACAACTGGTGCAACCGAGGGACAAACTTCAGCCTTGTTCATTGGAACGGCAGCACCCGTTCGACTTGTTTTTTATCACGATGAGAGATACATCTGTCTTTTACAAAAAATTGCGGTTGGAAATAATGGATGGATATTTTTGTATAAAATCGCAAAGGTAAGCTACTTTGATGGCATTATAAGACAACCTTAGATCCTTATAAAATCATATAAATGGCAGCAAAAGATTTAAGGTTACAAAGTTTCAAGGGAAGTATGACAATAAATAAAAAAAACTAAGCAAATAAAAGAACAATACAGAGCAGTCTTAAGTGTAGGTAAAAAACAAATAAGTGTCCAGAACAGCCAATGTTACAAGTGTCTCAACGTTACACGAATAGTAGAACTGTGTAATCATTGTAATCATAGTTGTGTAATCATTGCTAATAAGAGTGCTTGTTAACCACAAAAGACACACATTTGGCACCTCCCCTGTCACCTTACAAAAATACGTTATTAATTAATCACCCTAAACCCTGCTTCAGAAACAGTGAAAATAGCCCGTCCATTGTGAGCTTGTAGATTGGCCATATTTACTATATTAAAAAAAGGTTCTGAATATTAGATATTATATCATTTTTGGAGACATTTCCCAGAGTTAAAATTCATTCCCACCGGACGCGATAAAGATAACGATAACGATATGTAGGCGTTCACATCTATTATGACGGCTTTATCGTCACCATCCACTTCAATTGAGAACTATATTTTTTATCGTTATCTTTATCGCGCCCAGTGGGAAAGGGCCTTTAGAGTCAGGGTTAACCCTGCAACCAGGTGTAAAATCAGCCATTAGGATGCCATCAAGACCTAACAAAATACGTTTTGACGACAAAATCAACTCTAGATTTAGTTGACCAAAATCTTATGATATTTAGTCAACTAAAACTTTTCAGATAACTAAAATAAAGAGTATGACAATAACCGAATCAGAATGTGCTGTCAAAAACAACACTGATGTATGGGGAAAAACAACGTGCCTTTAGAGGCCGTCTGGTCGCCGTGCTGCAGGGCTGAAGACGGCTCGCGGTAAAGGCCAAAGTTCATGACGTCCGAGTCGTCGAACTCAAAGGCGGAGCTGCTGCCCTCGGAGAGGTGACAGTCGGTGGAGGTGGAGCCTCCCGTCACGCTGACGAGCTTCAGGCCGTACGGCTCGCTGTCCGACCCCGTGTCGCTGGGGTGGAAGGCGGGCGGGGGGAACGCCATCTGTTGGGACGACTTGGGCGGCTTGTTGGACCAGGACAGACCGGGAAGGTCCAGCTCCGCCTTGTTGGCCTGGGACTGACACGACTCCATCAAGGCCTTGTTACTGTGACCTGGAATAGAAGAGAAGAGTAGAATAATAGAAGAACATAAGAATAGAATGGAAGCAGAACTTTTCCAGAATATTTAACCCAATTTCCAGGACTATATAACAATAATTCAGCTCAATAACAAGTCGCTTACTCCTATGCACAGTGCCCAAAGACAGGCAGTGTATGACAGTGGTTCTCAACCTTTTTAGGCTGTGACCCCCGAAATAATCATATTTTAACTGGGGACCTGGCACCCAGACGAGCACTAAGGTGGCATTCACACAGGCACGTTTTATTGCAATTAAAAGGAATCCTCTAACGTATTGTCGGAAAATACACAACGTTTGGGCATGTGTGAAGATGCATCCGTATTCTTTTTCGATTTAAAGAAACGAATGCAAATCCACAAAAAAACTGTGGTTTCGATTCGCTACAGCAAACGCTTCACTGTTGGTGTGAATCCATCCGTCTTAAATACAGGCAATGAAACATTGTAGTAGGCTATATAGAGCCATGTGCGGGTTAAATCCCACAACCTTAATTAATCTAAAGTTTTATCATTTTTTCATAATTGTAATTTAAAAAAAATCGCTCTAGAAGTTAGCCATAAGGCTCCATGACCGGAGCGATACGGCCGATTTGACTGTAGCACCAGTGTAACACAGTCCGACGGGAAACCGGTATAACCGAACATTGGTTCCGGCCGTTTACATGTTATCTCAAAACGTTCGTTTATACACTTCCCGTGCTTCCCTGACGAACTATAAGTACTCCAAAAACTCAGAAAAATCACGCGATTCCAGCGGTGCCATCCATTTGGCGATTGCTATCCTTGATCGCGATCGCCAGGGCTCTGAAGTGTTACAGCATGATAGCTAAAAGGCCTGGCACTGATGTAAACAACTAGGCCCGAACCAAAACAAAATGGATGTGTCTCCTTCTTCTTCTGTTAGTTGATCAGATAGTAGGAGATCACCACCTGGTGGTTTTCAAAGGCCATAGCACTCTAGAACACATACAGCCGTCATAATAACAGTATATATCAATGTTATCTAGGTCATCTTACACATGTTCTATTGAAGCCCAAATCTAATGATAGGATATATATATATATATAAATATACATGTTTTCCTTTGTAAGAGGGGTAGTGTGGCTTTCGATAGAAGCATAGATTTATATATGTAATTTAAGTACAAAATATGATTTTGGCCCCCATAAAAAGGTAAAATTAAACAAAATGGTGGCACCATTTTGATAGATTTGAAATAAAGGGTGGCATTCAGTGAGTTAAAAAGACGTAAAAGACGTTTATGGCACTAAGGATCAAAGACGTAAAAGACGTTTATGGCGTTCAGTGAGTTAATTAGAATCGCCCCAAAAAATTGTGTGTATGCTGGTTTGTCCGTTTGTCCATCTGTCCATCTGTAACTCCACGTTCAGCAGTTGTTCAATTGTCTAAAAAACATAATACAAAAATCAATAACGCATGTACCTTGCCCAACATCAACTTTATCACCTTCAGATGTGTCTCTACTTCTCATAATCCCCAAATGTTTAAAATATTTTCCCAAATTTTGGCCTGTAGGCAGCTGTCCTGTGATGCGATTTACATCACAAATGGGCGTCACCAAGCAGCGCACTCCCAGTCCGGGGGCAGTTCCAGAGAGAGCAACATCACAGTCTGTCTGCTTCACACCAAGGGGGACTAACAGGCACACACACAAAGGGGCCAGGCCCCCGCAGGGGGCTGTAGGCTAGTCCATAGTTATTTATAAAAGGTTAAATCCCCCTCCAGACCGTCCGCTCTCATTAGATATCTGACCATTCTGGCCGCCTCCTCCCCTCATTGATTTAATTTCTGATCACCGCTCCCTCGGTCGCACATAGTGTATTATTTGTCTAACAGTAGTTAGATAAAAGGAAAGTGCCACTGGAGTCACTTGTATATCATATATAGGCTATAGGCCTAATAATATAGGCCGATGTGTGGGTCTCTCACCCTTGCTTGCGCGCGCGCTCTCTCTGTCGTTCTCTGTGCCAAATCGTGTCCAAATGGAGACGCTTGTTACGCGCGGTGCGCAGAGGGAGCCAGCGGAGGGCAAGACGAGGAGCAGAGAGAGAGAGAGAGAGAGAGAGAGAGAGAGAGAGAGAGAGAGAGAGAGAGAGAGAGAGAGGTTGACGTCCTCCTCTTCGTAGATATTCATATCTTGCTATAATTAAAAGTATTTGCTGTCTGGTTTATAGATTGTGCGAGTCCCTCCGGCCGCCGCTGGTTTTATTTTTTGATCGCCCGTTTACGACCGTCGACCGCAGATAAATAGGCTAGTTGAACTTGAAGAATTAATAAACACAGGGAGATGGAGGAGGAATTATTATGCAGCTTATAGACAACATGCCTGGCCACGCCCCCTACTTCCGACCGGAAGCCCTTTTTTGGGCTTGATCGTAGCGCAATTTCCTGTTTACGTTCATCTGATCTGATTCTCCTCTTAACTAATGAGACGGGATTGTTTTACTTTGTAATTTTACTTTGTAACTTATGTTAACAATGTCACTTAATGGCAACACTCATCCACTCTGCTGATAAATAAATGAGTTGTGACGATACACACCCGTTCTGCCGTCATTCAATGTTATGAGTTGGAGGGAAAAAAAAGAGATCTCAATTGAAACAATGCCATAGGCTTTCTTGGGCGTATGCTTTTAGTTGACCTTGTACTAGTGTACTGTCATGAAACTACCTTTTTTCATATGCAAACTTCTTAAAAAATAACGCTATTTAAATTGTTTCAAAAGCTTTATACCCTGTATATATATATAAAATGTCACAATGCGACATAGCTTTTTACACAATGCTGTACTCCCTCCAACTGCATGTCATATTATATGTTCGCCATTTTAAACAGTTTTTATTTTATTTGACACTTGCTTTGGCAATATAAACATGTCTTCTCATGCCAATAAAGCTCCTTTGAATTGAATTGATATAGGCCTACAAATAAACAGATTTGTGTATTTGAAAGCAAGCATTGAACCTAATCAGTATTTCATGGAAGCGAATGTTGTATGATTCTAGCTAGCAAACCTTTTCCCTTCAGAACGCTGGTTGATCATGTCAAACGTCATCTTCTCCATTCTCCACTCTTCTGGGATGTCACCATGAAGTCACAGTTGGCTTGTGTTGTGTGATATGCATTAATGTTTTTACAAATAGGCCTGTCAACAACTCAACCCACTCCAGAATAGACATAATACACATTAGCCCACCTATTATGTGCATCCTATGCTGTGTTCATTTCACTATATCACTGTAAATCATCGATTTAATCCTAATCAAGGCAATATAAATATCCATTCATATTTAATGCTCATTTAATCATTAAATCCTAAACTGTCACGTCAAAACAATGAATACATTTGGCTTTAATAGATACAAAAACAAACTGGATTAATTGAAAATGACAAGTGTTTAAAAGCATTCCTTCAAAGCATCATTGGGAACATTCCTTATCTCAATAACACAATATACAGTACAACATTTGAAACCCTCAACAGTTAAAAAAAAGGCATGGACAAGTCAAAGAAAAGTGTGTATAAATATTTTATTGCAATAAATATGATGAGGAGATCTCGACCCTCACATCTGGCTTCATTGGTCCTGCATGGACGTACAGTACAGGTCTGAAAGACAGAAAACAATTGCATTCACAGATACAACACAACAGCGAAGAGCTTTTATTTCAATTATAATCAATGTTGTGTTGTCACAAGTGAAAATAACTTTTACTTAGTTGTAACAAGAGTAGTAGTCACCATACAGTAAAAGATCGTAGCTAACAATGCTAATTAGCTAGCATGAGAGTTTTACCTTGTTGTTGTTGTTGTTGTTGTTGTTGTTGTGAGTCGTGCTGCTTCTCTGGGGAGTTTGCTGAGTTTAGGATATGTTAAGGATGTCATCAATACTATTAACTGGTGTAGATAGAATAAAAACATCGAAGATAGCGGTGGCTTGCATATCAAGAGACCATGACCGCACCGCACCATCTAGCTGACAGCTGGAAAAAAAAAACTCAGTTGGTTTAACCCTTTCAGTTCATTGTCATAATCTTTTACTGCAGCGCTGGGCAGTGTTGCCAAAATTTGTGAGAGAAATAAGCGAAACAAGCCAACTCTTGCAATATAAATAAGCAAAAAAACAAGATAGTTTAGGTAAATAAATTGACTTGGCAACACGTTTATATGCATGCCTGACAGAGAGAAGCCGGAAGTTCCCTTTCGACTTGGGGGCGGGGCCTCCCTCCTGCAATCGGCCAGGAATGTTGTCTATACATGTCCCGTGGACAGACGTGGACTCAGTGATTCCTTGTTTCGGATGACAATGTGCAGTGTGAGGGCAAACGTATCAATTAAATATGAAAGAATGTGGCAACTTCACCCCTCCCATTCGCACGACTAAACCGAATTATATTATGAGAATGTGGCCTAAGAGTTGAGGAATTTTGTATAACACGTTTCTACGTTGCGAGGCGTTGTGAGCATGTAGATCGTCTATTTTCACAATTTCTGCCTCTAATATTTGACAATTTAGCCAATGTTTAATTTGTCAACAAAAATCAATAACCAAAGACAATGCATAGCTATTTTTTCCAGGACCTTCCAGGACCCTTGATCAATTCCAAAACTTTTCCAGTACTGGAAAAGTATTTTTCTAATTTCAAAACATTTCCAGGAATTTCATGACCGTGGGAACCCTGTGGAAGAATAGTAGAACAGAAGCAAATAGAACAGAAACAACTTTACTGATGATCCCAAAAAGGAACACACACAGCTCCTCTCATCAGCAAATCACAACACAAAGAACATAAGAAATGAGTTATAGACAAACACAAAAACAAGGCACTCTTCAGGCGATAAAAGTTAAGAAACCTTTATTGATATGGCTAGTTTGTAGTATAAATTGTAAAAAAATGCGATAATTATCCCAATTTTTAACAATCGCTATGATCAATAAAGGCTTTTAAAAATTTTCACAAGAAGAGTATCTTTTTTCCCGACCCCTTTGTTGGAAGTTCTCAGTACTCAAAGAGCACCATCACCAACTACAGTTTTGCAACTTCCGAGTACCCAGTCCCTGTCTTGTTTTTAATTTCAGAACCATCTCATGATTTGAGAACCACTGGGATAATTAAAGAAACGTAAACTAACAAAACAACAAACTGTACCTCCAAAATACGTGTTGACGTGTCTGCTGCTGCTGGACATGGGGGGAACCAGGGTGCGTTCCTGGAGCACCAGGTGTACATCTGGGTCCATCTGGGCACCGTAGGAGCAAACAGAGTCCCCTGCTTCCTTCTCCAGGCCTCCTAGCAAGGTGGGCACCATCATCACATTTTAGTGGATTTAATTGTGTTTTTGGGCATTGCACATTGGAACATATAATGTAGTATATACATATAAATACCATTTCTATTTGCCTTGTAGGCTATGAAAACAAAACATTGCACAGGCCTGATATGACAGGTAACTTCAATATGCAAAGACATGGCTGACAATGACTTCTACCAATAATCAATATAAATGTACTGTGTAGTGTGTACTATGGCCAAAAAAGGCCATACATTCAATAATTCAATACCAGCTATCAAAAATAGTTAATAAAATTGCCAATCTACAAGCTCACACGCTGACAAGCATGTAGATCAGCCATTCAATTCCTGCTATAGTATTTCAATCAGATTCATTTATTCAGATGAACGCGAATGATTCTGACAAATAAGCAAAATAACTGAGATTATTACAGACATTCCTATCAGGCGAACATGCATTATGCCACTGTTTCTCAGGGGGGTTCCTTTAGGGGGGTCTAAAACGTCTAAAAAGTCTGTAACTCTAACAGTGTACAAATGGAACCAAATGAACCCTAACGGGTTAAGTCTGTAACTAAGTCTGTAACTCTGACAGTGGTTAATTTGGTTCCATTTGTACACTGTCAGAGCTTGAAATTTGAACGTTTGAGAAACACACATGCCCGTACCTCCCAGCTGGCTGGAGCAGCCGGGGTCGTGCGTAGAAGGCGAGTCCAGCGCGTACTGTGTGAAGCCCTTCTTCCGCTTGCCCATGCTCAGCTTGAACGCGGGCGTTCTGAGGGCGTCCATCTTGGTCTCGGATGACGTACAGGCGCTGTCGTCGCTGCTGCTTGGCCACGCCCTCTTCTTGCTCCTGGCTGCGTCTCTGTCTGTCGACGCCCTGCCCACTCTCCCTCCCTCTGAGGACATCCTAGCAGCTGAGAGGGAGACAGAGGACATCGTCTCTGAGTCCGGGGGGAAAAAAACCTTATGCCTTAATCAGTGTTGTTTTTGACAGCAAATTTTGATTCAGTTTTAGTCATAGTCTTTTGAATAAAATGTAATTTAGTTTTAGTCATAATTTAGTTACCTGAAAAGTTTAATTTTAGTCTAATTTTAGTCGACTAAATATCACAAGATTTTAGGCGACTAAATCTACAGTTGATTTAGTCAACTAAAATGTATTTTGGCAGGCCTTGATGGCATCGTAATTTCACGTGATTTTACACTTGGTTGTGTGCTGAAAATAGCAGATCTACAAGCTCACAACGAGCAACATGCAACACCTAAGAGAAACCAAACATAAAATAACTCTCTTCGCCACTAGTCCCTCCCTAACGGTTTAGTCTAGTTTTTATTTTGTCGACGAAATTGTCAATATATTTAGTCTTAGTTTTAGTCATCACAGCTTAGTTTTTATTTTGTTTTCGTCAGTGAAAAAAACGCAGTCGACAAACATTTGTCGTCAGAGTTTTAGTCGACGAAATCAACAATAATTTACACAGTAAGTGATTCAATATTAGGTCACTGTCAAGATGCAACATCAAATGATTTTTTTTTTTTTTTGCAACCCGTTTATCAACCAGTCAATCATCTAATGTAATCCTGGGCACCGCTACACTCCCTCTGCCACCTTGGGGAGAAACGGACTGACCTCATGATTCCTTCTATGCATGAGTCCAAGCCACTTCTTTTCACCTGACAGAGGGGGGACGTAGCGCGTGGCAGGAACACGGTATTCATTTCCAACCAGTTCCTTTCCCCTCCATCAGGCGCCCCGGCTGGCCAGGGGGAGGCAGTATAGAGACCAGGATTACTGCATGTTTTTTGTGAGGGTACCTACCCTAGAGCAGGGGTTTTCAAAGTGGGTGACGGGGCACCCTGGGGTGCCGCGAGATCATTTGATAATATTTGGAATTTATTTGGACACTTGAAGAAATATTTAGTATCATTTTAAACTTCTACAAAGTTATTTTCAGTCAGTTCTAACCAAAATGGCTGTTATCTCAACGTTTTCCTCGCAACATAATCACTAAAATATCGTCACTGTCAGGCAGAAACCTCTGTCGCACAAAACCAGTGAAAACCTTGCATCGCGAGGCGTTGTGTGCTTGTAGATCGGCTGTTTTCACTAGTTCAGTACATTTTATAGATGATAAATACAAAAAGAAAGGTTTTGGACATTCAAGGTTTCCACCCGACAACGACGATATTCTATACATTTAAGGTGCTCAGAGTGAAAATTATAATGTAGGGGTGCCTCGGATTAAAAAAATATTTATAGGGTGTCCTGAGACAAAACGGTTTGGGAACCCCTGCCCTAGAGGACACGAGGAGAACATGAAAACTCAAAAGGCCCTATAAACGGCTATATTCCAAAATAGTTTCAAATGGGGGTGACATGGTTAGGCTAAGATATGGCGGCCTCGTCAATCCTCACGCAGACGTGGGAAAGGAAGTCAACAGCCTGCTCCCTGATGCAGTCGACCACCACAACTTCCTCTTGTTCAATGACTTGCCACTTGCCAGCAGTCTAGCCGTTTGGTCACACAACCTGTTGCTATATGGCATCAGCTGAAATGTTTAACCTTAAGGAAAACAACCCCATATTAGGTTTGTCAGCTGAAATGTTTGAACCAGTAGGAAAGCAATCCCATATTACCTTTGTTGGATGTAATCAACATTGTATAAATACGGCTGTATAATTCTGTTCGGCCGGGGGGTTGGTTGGCAGAGGAGCCTTGGTATGCATGTGAGGTGTCACATTGTTCCCCCGACATACGTTTTTTAATTGGCTTTTAACCACAGCCGAGCTTAAGTTTGATATTGTTCACTTCTTTTAGTTTGTACTTGGTTGTATTGTTTCTTGTTGCATTGTTTTTCTCTTGTTGCACAGCACTTTGGTTGACACTTGTCGTTTTAAAATATGCTATATAAACGAAGCGTGATTTGATTTGATAGGATCGGGCGAGGGACATACAGTGCCTTATACAGAGCTTCTCTCATTGCTGTCAGTCACTGCTTCAGTCAACTCAGTGCGAGAACAGTTTCGAGAACGAATACCAGCTCCGACAGCGATAAAACCGGTTCCTGGAAATGGTTCCGAAAGTGTATGGATCGATGTCGGATCCGGTCCCTACAGATCCGGATCCCAACTAGGGCTGTCACGATTATGACATTTTAGATGACGATTAATTAATTGCGATTAACGATTTAATTGTGTTTTTGTCGTTGACAATTACATTTCTGTTTGGCTTTTAGGCTTTGAAGTTACACACGGTAGATATGACACATAAGCTAAATATACAAAGAAATTACTTGACATATTTGACAACTTTATACTTAAAAAAGAACATTGATAGTGGAAATAGCCGATCTACAAGCTCACAACGCGTCGCGATGTGACGCGTTGTGAGCTTGTAGATCTGTTATTTCCACTATTTTTGACATGGAAACGATTATGACGATTATTAAAAATAATCACGATTATGTTAAATAATCACGATTAGACGATTATGTAATAATTGTGACAGCCCTAATCCCAACCCTATATGACACTCACTTTGAAGGAGGAATTGATGGTACTTGATGCGGTCTATTATTGCTGTGCTCACCTTCCCCACAGCTGTCGTCATTGGAGTCTGAGTCCTCATCTTTGATCAGCACCACATCTGGAAACTGAAAGAAACAATAGTCACATACGTTGAGATAATAAACCACGTCCACGTTACGCTGGGATTAAGAACGAGTTTAAATTAACCAGGATAAAATAGAAGATTGAATCATCATCACTGAAACATTGCCACAACCAAAATGTTATGTCTGGGTAGATTATGTTGGGAAAAACAGCAATCGATTGGTTTTGGATATAGATAATTCAATTATTGGTTGTTTATAGGGCAACCAGACTATATCAGGGTTCCCACACATCTTTACCAATTAATTTCCAAAACTTTTCCAGAATATTTAACCCGATTTACAGGACTATAAACAATAATTCAGCTCAATAACAAGTCGCTTACTCCTATGTGCAATGCCCAAAGACAGGTAGTGTATGCCAGTGGTTCTTAACCTTTTCAGGCTGTGACCCCCCGAAATAATCATATTTGAATAGTTGAGGAATTTTGTATAACATGGTTTTATTGTGAAAATAGCAGATCTACATGCTCACAACGCCTCGCGTTGCGAGGCGTTGTGAGCATGTAGATCTGCTATTTTCACAATTTCTGCCTCTAATATTTGACAATTTGGCCAATGTTTAATTTGTCATTAACAAAAAGTATTAACAAAATCAATAACCAAAGACAATGCATAGCTATTCTTTCCAGGACCTTCCAGGACCCTTGATCAATTCCAAAACATTTCCAGTACTGGAAAAATATTTTTCTAATTTCAAAATATTTCCAGGAATTTCATGACCGTGGGAACCCTGCTATATACTCCTTATTATCAGGCAATGTCACACCGATAAGAACCAGCATGGTCGTGCAGGTCAGCACCAAATGAACCCCACCGCTCATAAGATACAATGGATAAGTGAAGTTGTCACTGCACTTGCATTCTATCAAACCTTCAGATGCTGTTTTTCTCCCAGTGTGGAGGAAGAACGCTTAGGATTTGATCTCTCACTCTTGAAATATGTAACCATTGGTTTCTGTTGATTGTAAACAATAATAGCGATCCAAAACGGTTGTCCTTCAGACCCCACCTCCATTCGCCGTCATTAGAACGGGGTGATAAAGAGGTCATTACCTCTTCCTGTCGTGCAGCGTTGCTGTCGTCTCCAGCAGCGCTCACGTTGTCACCGTCTCGTGGCGGTACGTCCATGGTGTCACCTCCACCACCAGCACCACCGCCGGTGGGGGCAGGGGTGGGAACGGTACCCCCACCCCCTCGTACGATGATGGACTCGATGAGGTGCAGCTTCTTACGGAGGTCTTCGTTCTCCTGCCGACTACGGCTGATCTCCAACTGTAGGACCGCATAGCCCTCATCCACCACCTAGAGAGAGAGAGATTGTATAGGGCAAATTTAAGTTGACGATCAATCGTCACACAACACGAATAATTGCGATTAGCGATTTCATTGTGTCTTTCGGGTTTTTAGGCTTTGTAATCAAAAATTGCATTGACAAAGATTTACATAATTAATAACGTTACACTTTCCAAAAGGCTTTGCGAAAATAGACGATCTACAAGCTTACAACATGCCACTTTGTGACTTGTAAGGTTCTACCACACACCACTTTGTGACATGTAGGCTTGTAGATCTGCTATTTAAAACAAAGTGTTCCAGGTCCAGTTTTGTCTGCTCATATAGTTGTGTCATCACATCCAAGTTCAAATGTTTAATCTGTATCCTGTCTGAGTTCTCTGTCCTGATTATACAATTGGTACATCATACTGACTTGCACTGTTTCTGTAATTAAGAGATGGAGAGAGATGGAGACTCCTGTTGCTGAACAGACACTCTATACAGCAATATACTATCAGAATACCGACAAAGCTATCCACCTGTTTGTGCGAGAATTTACTATAGCATTATCTGTGGGACACTTCCGGAGAACAGCAGATATACAAGCTCACGTCGCGTCACAGATGCAACCGTTGTGAGCTTGTAGATCACACTCGGCTGCGGTGCCGGAAGCTGCCGCACAACTTCTGTGCAATGCACGATGGAGCGTTGGAAAGTTGTGGATAGAACACTTGTGTTAACAGTTAAGGGATATTCCACTTTAAAAAGAAGAAAAAAAAAACTTTGGTCAGTTTTTAATTTGCTTGATTTAATATTTAGATATTTTATATTCATTTCATCAGACACTCTCCGTCCAGGGCCCATTCCTATACAAACCCATAGGAATTTAGAAATATCTAAATATTGAATCAAGCAAACTAAAAACTGTGAAGGGTGTTCACAAAAGCCCGAGTAGACGACCAAAGGTTTTTTTGAAACACAAACACAAAATTACTCAGCCTACCTTAAAAGTGTTTCAACTGGCCAGCCAAATGATGAGTGATATTGCACTAATGTGTTGTCCATCATGAGATGACTGTTTATCCCTCAATATCACAGAGGCTGATTTGAACTTTGAGACTACTATGTAATATACATCTCAAAGTTATTCATTGTTAAATGTTATACGAGTTAAAAAAAAGAGAATCCCAATTGAAACTTCTAATAAAGTCTTCAATCAATCAATCAATCAATCAAATAAGTAGGGCACTTTGTAGCCAGGCACATTCCCAATCAGTTTAACTTTAACCCTATTTATCCTTTGGCTATTTGAAATATGATTGTATTCTAACACAAATATCGTGGAAATCTCTCTCAAATCTCTTGTACAGCATATTATTCAATGGATGCTTGACATGAACATGATTGATAACAAATGATGCAAAGGGACAGCAACGAATACAGACACAACCCCCTGGACCCAAAAAAACCCATATCAATAAAGTACAGTATACCCTCATACAGTATGAGATTAACGCGCACGCACCTCGCATATCTCCACGACCGCTGCTTTGGTCAGCGCTCCCATGATGATGTTGAGCTGCTCCTGGAGCACCTTGGGGTTCAGGACGTGCACGGCCATGTTTTCCCTTTTAACGTGTGACAGACAGAGCTGTGTTCACACCGAGGCGAATCTACGCGAAAAGAGGGGCCCCGCCCCCCGGTGCGTACTGTGCGTAATGAGGCGCAGACCGCAGAGGGAAGAATTCGCCAGTAGGAGGAAATTCGCTTTTCGTGTGAACAGTGAACACACACAGTTCCGATCTATGATAAATATGTTTCAGATCGGATATACAAATGCAATAATTGTTTCCCCCCCACCTACATTAGAAATGATAATCTAATTAAGCGGAGGTTGTGCGGTTTATTGTTTACTTTGGACATGGAAGCGTTCTGTCTTCAGTTCACCACAACAAAGGAACTGCAGGAAGAAGGGCAATTTTTTCCCAACGTCATTTCCGCACACTGCTGTTTTCAAAGTAAGAGTCTAGCTAGCACACTGGTTCCCAAGCACTGGGTCGGGACCTCTAATGGTCGGGACCTACTTATAACTCTATGGTCGGGACCCATTTGTATGGGTCCCTTAATTTTTTCTTTCCTTCATGTTGTTTTTAATTATTATTTCAAAACATTCCTCAAAAAGCTTTATGGTATTCATGATTAAAAAAATAGAAAAAAAAAGAAAAAAAAATCCATACATTAGAAAAAGAAAAATCTAAAAAAAATAAATAGAAAACGAATGTCTAAGAAGTAGCGAAAATACTAGCCGATCTACAAGCTCACAACAACCCGGCGCGAGCTCGTAAATCTGCTGTTTTCAAGTTTGGGTCCGGGCGAACGTCTAATAATTTCTCTTTTGGGTCTCGAGCTGAAAAGTTTGGGAACCACATAAGAGAAGGAACGCGTTTATTTTGAAAGGCACTTCTGGGTAATAACCATAGGTAATAACGGACGCTGCGTAGGACCAAGGAAGAGGAGGAGACCCAAAAAAAAAAAAAAAAAAAAAGCATCAACAAACGAAACACCATCCATCCATCACATCATCTAGCAGCCATCCACCCGTCCCGATCCATGATCACACTGTAGACTGTAGCCCAGCCGGCCGGGCGGCGGTGAAGAACAACCAACAACACTTACTTTTTATACTAAAAAACAAGATCAACAAAACCTCTCATCATCTCGATGCCTGCTGCTGTGTGATCGCCTCTCAGGGAGAGAGAGAGACAGATCACCAACCAAGGACCACCAGCAGCCATCACATCAGATCAGATCAGATCAGATCAGATCAGATCACCATGGCTACCCTAACCTACACGGCGTTCCACTCGGGGCTCGCCTCCATCATGGAGTCGCTGGCCCGCGCCGCCGTGGCGGAGATCTGCGAGCTGGTGGACGACGCGCACGCCGCGCTGCGCACCGAGCTGTCCCGCAGCCACAAGGAGAACGACGCGCTGCGCGCCAAGCTGGAGCTCATCGAGACCATCATAGCCCGGGGAGGGCACGTCGTGCCCGGGGCAGCAGGAGGCAGACACCACGGTGGCCACCACAACCTCCACCTCAACCTCAACCTCAACCAGAACCAGCAGCACCGGGGGTCGGTGGCCGACATCCAGGCCGATTACCCCGGGCAGGAGGCCACCGGGGCCGGGAAGCCCGGGATGCTGCACCTGGACTTCAGCCCGCCGGGTGAGACGATGGAGAGCTTTTTACAGCAGTGTTTCTCAAACTTTAAAACGTCAAAGTATCTCCTTAACTCTAACAGTGTACAAATGGAACCAAATGAACCCGTCATAGGCTTGCATCATTTGCATGGGTCCATTCAGACTCTCCTAAAGGGTAACCGGAATCCAACCACTGTTTTACACTTAAAGCAATTCAATTCATTGTCTTTCAATTCAAAGGAGCTTTAATAAAGCTGCTTTATTGACATGAGAAAACGTAACGTTTACATTGCCAACGCAAGTGTCAAAATATAATGAAAACTGTTGAAAAGGGGGAACATTATAGGTTGGAGGGGGTACAGTACCGTACCGTACAGCATTGTGTAAACAGGGCTATGTCACATTATACAATGTTATACAGGGTAGGCCTATAAAGCTTTTTGGAACACATAGCAGCAACCAACCAATATTGCTGTGGTTTTGTAAGCTAGTTTTGTTTCCCCACAAGTTGCAATGTGACGCTCGATCTGTTTGTACACATTATGCACTCCCTTATAAAAGTATTAAGTTACGTAGCATACATATATTTCTTTGTTTTTGTTTTGATTCTTGCTTTGGCAATATTTAAACATATGATTTTGAATTGAAATAGAATTTATGGAGAGAGAGAGAGAGAGAGAGAGAGAGAGAGAGAGAGAGAGAGAGAGAGAGAGAGAGAGAGAGAGAGACAGGACAGTACAATTCACTGATACAAGGTCAAACTAAAAAGAAAGCAGTAGTTACGCTTGTTTGCGTTGTGGTCCATTTGTACTCAATTCATACAAAAAGAGAGTAGTGGTGTTTCTGATGTTTACTCAAGTAGATATAGAAACACCACAATATAGAAATACTGTAAAAAGTAGAGAGTTTTAACTTGAGTAAAAGTACAAAATATTGCCATCAAAACAATAGTACATTACTAAAGTAAAAGTAGCCTACATCAATAGAAGGGGGCATGTCCGATCAAATTAATATCAACGTTTTCAATTAAGCAACTTAAAAACTGTCTTAATTTTTATCTTGGCGAATTGCTGTAATGAATTTATAGGACCTTGTAACTCTTGTTTCAGAGAAGTAACTCTGAAACCACCTGCATGCATGCACTGATGTATGCTTGTAGAACCACTGACTATGTTATAAAGAGCCTGCAGAAACGCCTATAAAAACATAGAAATTGGCACCTAGGCAGGGCTCAGTGTTGGCTGACAGTGTGTCGCCGGTTCGAGTGCCTATCCTGACGGGCTTTGCTGCATGTCACTCCCCATCTCTCCCCCATTTCCTGCCAGCCTGTCTAATCCCTATCAATAAAGGCATAAAAGCAAAAAAAACAACAACATAGAAATGAACCAGAACAAAATACTAAGTAGGCCTACTCCTATACACCGATACAAGATGAGTAACAATTAGGGATGGGACGATACGCGATATTATTGTTTATCATGATAAAAAACACTCACGATAATTGTATTGTGGAGATTTAATTTATTGTGATATTGTCCTCCGTCAGGCACTGGGATCAATTCACCTTTTATTTGCCGAACTGCATATGCTCTATAATTGGTAAAACTACTTATAATATATATGTACTTGATACAGTCTTTTTTATCACACTATCAAATGTCTTTGCCAAAAAATAGCCAATCTACAAGCTCACAACGTGTTGCGTTGTGACGCATTGGGAGCTTGTAGATCTGCTATTTTTTGGCAAATGTTCCACCCCAGTATTGTGGATTTTGATTATCGCGGTAATATCGTAAATCTCGATTTCTTTTGTCACAATAATCGTGATATGAAATGTTCATATTGTCCCATCCCTAGTAAAGATGCAGAAACCTTGAACTAGTATGATTCCTAGATTAACAGTATGTACAACAACCCCATGGCTTGTGATGGACATTTTTTACCTCAACTATATTGTTGCCACGGACATGCAAAATGAGCAGTCAATAAATTACCATAAACCAAATACTAAATGTCACGGTGGAGAACACATGCTGTGTTTTTAAAGAGGGAGAGTGCTTAGTCCTCGTCCCTTTGAACTTTATTTTAGTGTATTAAGATAGTAAGTAGGAAAGCTGAAAGGGAAGGCGTAGCTGGAGCAATTTGTAACCCATTTTCACAAATTGCTTTAAAAGTCAAGTGTATTATTGTTATTATTTCCATGGCCATCGCTGTAATTTAGTCCACTTTCTACTTCACCTTCTTCACTTTCTAAATTGAAGTGATGTCTTTGAACTTTTCAAAGCATTAGGCAATCCGAGACGGTCATTACTCATAAGCTTAAAAAAAAAATCTAGCTTTTTATTAGAATGTCAACGTCAAAAAAGTGCATTTGGGAAACGCAGCTCTAATCCTGTGAAGTTAAAATCAGGTCTTTCATTGGCTTGGAAGACTTCTTTTTTTGGAATGGTTCCTGGCAGTGGCGTTTCTGGGCACCCTAGGCCAGTGGTCTGGGGAGGTAACTTATTCCTAACCTTAACCTCAGTAAAACAAATACAAGAACCTAGGCCTGGCGTGGTAATAGCAGATCTACAAGCTCACAACGTGTCACGATGCGACATATTGTGAGCTTATAGATCGGCTGTTTCCACTATCGATATTCTTTATAAAGTATAAAGTTGTCAAATATCTCAGTCATTTCTGTGCAACTTCAAAGCCTAAAAGCCACGGTTGTTTTGGGGCGAGTGGTCCGCTTACCATTAGGAGTTCCTATTCCTCATTGTCCTTACTTCAGTTGATCTACAGCGAGACTAAAAGGCGTATTTCATTGCAACAACCATTTATCTGGTGTTTTCAGAACGTGCCTTGCTGAGTGGAGCGACCTCAAAGCAGCATAAAGTCGGGAGCAAAAGAAGAGGTTTGGCCGTGGAGGCTGCGACAGAGAAACCTCCAGCTGGAACCAAGGAGGTAACACTTACCTCTGGATCATTTTGAATAAGGTTCTGTTTCAGCCTCCCCTAAAAGAGAAGATTTTAGCTGTTGGATTAGATTTAGCAGTGGTTGACACTTATTGATTGATTGATTGAAGACTTTATTTCATGACAGTACTGTACAGTTTACTGGTACAAGGTCAACTAAAAGGAGATCCTAGAAAGCACTTGGCTTATTTGCACAGGAAACCATTAAAGTATCTCATATAACATTGAATGACAGACGGATAGAACACAGTACTATGCAGTAGATACCGTAGTCAAAGAAAAAGAAAAAAAAAAAGAAAACAGTGCAGGAAAACATATACAGAAGATATTTACAATAAAAGGGTCATGGGGAGGGTAAGGCTGGGCTAGGTTTGTTTTTTACCAGTTACGAGTGGCTGCCGCCTGTAGGTGTTTTTTTTTCCCGGGGCGATTTTAAAGGTTGTTAGGGATTTACACTCCTTTAAGGGCTTCGGTAAGGCATTTTACAGTGTTTTATACTAGGGTCTTTTACAGGTCATGTTCTGCTTGCCCAAAGGTCATGCCCACTTGCCTGAAAAAAGTAAATAGTCCATTATAAAATGACAGGTAAAATGTGCGCTTGTAGAACAAATTTGTGTTAAAG